>NC_134400.1:30350262-30555262 GCF_050003625.1 Haematobia irritans
CAGGTGTCAAAAAATGAGGTACCCTATTTTCACCACATGAACGCCCCCTACGATCTCTGACAGTTTCAAGTAAATCGGTTCAGCCGTTTCGTAGCCAACTCGGACCATACAAACAAACAAAAAGCCGCTTAAGGGGAGGTACCCCCTCCCGATCAAATTTCGAAAAAAAAAATTGCGAATCTTTGTCTAGGGATCACCCCTTACTATCCCTGAAAACTTCGTGCAAATCGGTCAAGTTTGGTTTAATTTTCAAAAAGTCGGACAAAGAGGAGGTTCCTCTCCGCGACCATATGTCAAAAAATGAGGTACCCTATTTTCAGCACATGAGTACCCCCCACGATCTCTGAAAGTTTCAAGTAAATCGGTTCAGCCGTTTTCGCGCCAACCCGGAACATACAAATAAACAAACAAACAAACAAACAAATAAACAAACATAATTTGAATTTTATATATATAGATTTTTACTAACATTGTGTTCCACACTAGTGCATTAGCCGACTTAAATTTTGAGTCTATAGATTTTGTAGAAGTCTATCAAATTCTGTCCAGATCGAGTGATATTTAAATTTATGTATTTGGGACAAACCTTTTTATATAGCCCCCAACACATTTGACGGATGTGATATGGTATCGAAAATTTAGATCTACAAAGTGGTGCAGGGTATAATATAGTCGGCACCGCCCGACTTTAGACTTTCCTTACTTGTTTATTTTGAATCCCGTGATTTTTGTGGATACCGAAAAATAATTTCAATTTATTTAATTTGTGCCTTTTTATGATTGTTTATTAAAAAATTGAAGTCTTCATTCAGTGCAAACGGCCCTTAGATTTCATACCCGACAAATTGAGTTAATAAAAATTTATGGTACCTGGAGTAAGATACCTGGGTCGTGGTGAAATTCTGAGTCGATCTGAGCATGTCCGTCCGTCCGTCTGTTGAAATCACGCTATCTTCCGAACGTAACAAGCTATCGACTTGAAACTTGGCACAAGTAGTTGTTATTGATGTAGGTCGGATGGTATTGCAAATGGGCCATATCGGTCCATTTTTACGTATAGCCCTTATATAAACGGATCCCCAAATTTGGCTTGCGGGGACTCTAAAAGAAGCAAATTTCATCCGATCCGTCTGGAATTTGGTACATGGTGTCAGCATATGATCTCTAACAACCATACAAAAATTGGTCCAAATCGGTCCATAATTATATATAGCCCCCATATAAACCGATCCCCCGATTTGGCTTGCGGAGCCTCTAAGAGAAGAAAATTTTACCCGATCCGTCTGAAATTTGGTACATGGTGTAAGTATATGGTCCCCAACAACTGTGCAAAAATTGGTCTACATCGGTCCATAATTATATATAGCCCTCATATAAACCGATCCCCCGATTTGGCTTGCGGAGCCTCTAAGAGAAGAAAATTTTACCCGATCCGTCTGAAATTTGGTACATGGTGTAAGTATATGGTCCCCAACAACTGTGCAAAAATTGGTCCACATCGGTCCATAATTATATATAGCCCTCATATAAACCGATCCCCAGATTTGAGCCTTTGGAGCCTCGTGGATGAGCAAAATTCATCCAATTCGGTTGAAATGTGGTACGTGGTGATAGTATATGGTCTCTAACAAACTTGCAGGAAAATAATTATATGTAGCCCCCATATAAACCGATCCCCTGATTTGAACTCCGGAGCCCCTTGGAAGAGCAAAATTTCCGATCCGGTTGAAATTTGGTACATTGCGCTAGTATATGGCCGCTAATAACCATGCCAAAATTGGTCCATATCGGGCTATAGTTATATATAGCCGATCCCCAAAAATAATCCACCAAAATTTTATTTCTATAGTAAATTTTGTCCAAATTTTATTACTACAGAAAATGTTGTCCAAATTTTATTACTACAGAAAATTTTGTCAAAATTTTATTACTATACAATATTTTGTCAAGATTTTATTTTTATAGAAAATTTTGTCAAAATTTTATTTCTATAGAAAATTTTGTCAAAATTTTATTGCTATACAAAATTTTATCAAAATTTTATTTCTATAGAAAACTTTGTCAAACTGAATTATATAAGTATTTAATCGTTTTTTTTTTTAATATATATACCCCGTATGGACTAACTTACCATTAAGAAGACGGTGTTAAGAAGTTTTAAGATACCTTGCCATCGGCAAGTGTTACCGCAACCCAAGTAATTCGATTGTGGATGGCAGTCTTTAGTACAAGTTTCTATGCAATCCATAGTGGAGGGTATATAAGATTCGGCCTGGCCGAACTTACGACCGTATATACTTGTTTATATTTAAAAAGTATTCTTAAAAATTTGAATCCAAATTTCAATTTTTCTATGACCCTCTCTAAGAAATCAAAAATTATATGTTGTCTTTATTGTGGTTGATGTATTTGAGTTTTGCCGCAGGATTATTTACACTTTGGGATTTCTAAAGCCAAGAAAGAAGAAATCCTCAAATAAAAAACACACACACACACACACAACACAAACACATAAACAGATAACGCACTCACTACAACTTAAATGGTAAAATAATAAACTAGTATAGTGTACACAAGCTGTTATGTATGTAAATGTAGATACCCATGAGTGTGTGTGTGTGTGTGTTTTCGATGTTATCCTTAAACAATATTGTTTTGCCAACACTAGGAAAATAGACAACAAAAATTTACAAAAAATAAAGGAGGAGCGGAAAGCAAGCACACACAAAACGGAATATCTCTCTGATTTTTTTTCTCTGGGGTCCTGGGACACGCAGTATTGGTAATAAAAAAATTATAAATTCCCCATTCTAGACAAGTATAGCCCTGGAGACTTTGGCAAAAACTTTGAACACTTAAAGCAATGTTAATGGCCCCTTTTTATACCATTTTTTTGGTTGCATGGGGTCAAGTGTATGTGTTAAGAAGCGATATGGCTAAATGTGGAAAGGGATATACCCAGATGGGATGATGTGTGTGTGTGTGGTTTTAAATAAATACTGTAAAAAATAAACATTAATGTCTTCACTACATAGGAGAAAAAGCAAAGCATTTCTAGAATTTTATCTTGTACTTGCAAATCACGCCTTGTAACCTCTATATTCATTGTCATCTTCCGCAGGCCTTGAAATAGAAGCTATACACCCCCCACTGCCTACTTTTGGGACAGCCAAAAGTTGTAGCCAATAACAGCACGAGGATATATCTCAAGCATAATGTCACATTTTCAAAGACGACGACGGCAGTTTGGTGAACCTTGTGATTGTCTAAAGCCTCTTATAAGGGTATTTGGAGTAATGACTGCATGTGGTGAGTATAGAAATTGATTTGAATTAATACTTATTTATTCATTTTTCCCTTTCTCCTAAAGGGTGATACGGTCAAAATTTGGTCAAGGGAAAACGCGTGTAAATCGGTGAAATCGTTTATTTAAAAAATCAAATTAAATTTCTTTTTCAAGTTCGATTAGTATAAAATTCAGGAAAAATATTCAGTTAGGCTTTCGCTTTTCCAAATCCGAATTGCCGGGCCTCACGCTTGACACCTGCCATCAGATTTTGTACAGCCACCTTGTCCACCTTCTTCGCCGCAGAAAGCCAGTTTGCCTTGAACTGCTGCTCGTCTTTAGCAGTTTTTTTTTGGTCTTCTTTAGGTTCCGCTTGACAATAGCCCAGTATTTCTCAATTGGGCGGAGCTCTGGCGTGTTGGGAGGGTTCTTGTCCTTGGGAACCACCTGCACGTTGTTGGCGGAGTACCACTCCATGGCCTTTTTACCGTAATGGCAAGATGTCACATCCGGCCAAAACAGTACGGAACAACCGTGTTTCTTCAGGAAATCAGCAGGCGTTTATTCAAACACTCTTTCACGTAAATTTCTTGGTTGACAGTCCCGGAAGCTATGAAAATGCTGCTTTTCAAGCCACAGGTACAGATGGCTTGCCAAACCAGATATTTCTTTGCGAACTTTGACAGTTTTATGTGCTTGAAAATATCTGCTACCTTTCCCCTTCCTTTTGCCGTATAAAACTCCTGTCCCGGAAGCTGCTTGTAGTCGGCTTTGACGTAGGTTTCGTCGGCCATTACCACGCAGTCAAACTTCGTCAGCATCGTCGGGGATCGCGCTTTGGCCGTCGTATTTTGTTTATCATCGCGATTTGGAGTCACTACCATCTTGTAAGTCGATAGTCCGGCTCGTTTTTTGGCTCGATGCACGGTTGTACACCCAGCTTATTTGCGGCATCTCGGAGAGAGAGGTTAGGGTTTCGCTTGAAACTACCGGCAACTCTCTTTGTCGTCTCAGCGGCTTCCGGTTTTCGATTTCCCCCCGATGCAAACTTCCTGGCTATCGACAAACGTTCCCCAAATACTTTAATTACATTTGTAACGGTTGATTTGGCAACTTTTAGCGATTTTGCCAGCTTTGCGTGCGAGTAGCTCGGATTTTCGCGATGCGCGAGCAAAATTTTGATACGCTGCTCTTCTCGTTGGACGGTATTTTGACAACTGAAGAGTGAATTCCAAAATCAAAATAGGAGCAACATTCTACACACACACACACACCTTCAAAATGAGGGATGTTCAGATTTTTTAAATGCAAAATTGAAAGAAATACGTCAAGTTTATATTGACCAAATTTGACCGTATCACCCTTTACGTATTTAATCGGTCTTCTTTGATTTAATATATACCACGTATGGACTTGCTTACAATTTAGAAGACGGTGTTAGGAGATTTTAAGATCATTGCCATCGGCAAGCGTTACCGCAACTCAAGTAATTCGATTGTGGATGGCAATGTTTAGAAGAAGTTTCTACGCAATCCATGGTGGAGGGTACATAAGCTTCGGCCTGGCCGAACTTACGGCCACATATACGTGTTCCAAATTCATTTACATCAGAACTACCCTCATATTTACAATCATAGAGCTCAAAATTTTTCGTTGGTATTTGAAGCACCCTAAAGCCCATTTATCTTCTACGTTTTCATTTATCTTCCATTAAAATACAAGAAAAAAATGTTTACGCTAATTTTCCTATCGACCAATATAAATCATATTTATCTGTAGATAATGAGGGAATCAGTGATGGATGTTAATGACCTAATGACCATAGACATATCAGCTAATATATGTGCTTGTTATACTAATCCTTACTGACACATGGATTATGTTCATGGATTTATTATGTTAGAACTTTTGGTATGATAAACTTTGCAAAGCCTTGAATAAATTCGGATAAATTTCCCAATTAACGCAATTGTGAGTCAGGCCAAGGGAAGTAAAGACATAATTTGTCAGGGACTCACAATAACAAAAATTAAAAAATTGATTGCATAAATAGTTCCCTTCGAATAAATTGATAATTACGATGTTAAGAAAAGTTAAATTAAAGGATGTTTTTGTTTTGAACACAAAAACATGTCAACAAAATCCTTTGCCAAAATCTTTTCTTAAACCATGTAGCCAACCAAGCACAAACCCTCACCATAGAGAGTTTCCTCCAAATCACAGACAGTTCAATATCCTCATTCTTTCATTTTTATTGTCGTCGACTTGGAAGAATCGAAATGCAAAGCTGCAAAGCCACTCCCTGTTGAAGCTGTCTTTCGATAACTTCCTTGACAGAGGCATTGTTCATATTTTGTGGATGCTACTGCGTTATGCCAGCATTGTCTGACTTTTTGTCTCTGGAATGCGTTTTATTCACAGTAGTTTTTTGGTGGTTTATTACAATCTCAGATACCATTTACACTTTTGCACATCCAGGGAAGGGCAAAAACTATTCCAAGGATACGCAGAAAACAATAGAAGGAAGTAATGTAAATTTACTTACTTCACACTGTTTCCAGAGAATTTCATTTCTATAAAAAAATTTCTCCAAAATTTTATTTCTATAGAAAATGTTGCCACAATTTTATTTTATAGAGAAAATTTTATCAAAAATTTTATTTCTATATAAAATATTGTCAAAATTTTATTTCTATAAGAAAACTTTATTAAAAAATTTATTTCTATAGAAAATATTGTCAAAATTTTATATCTATAAAAAATTTTGTCAAAATTTTATTTCTATAGAAAATTTTATCAACAATTTTATTTCTATAGAAAATTTTGCCAAAATTTTATTTCTATAGAAAATTTTGTCAAAATTTTATTTCTATAGAACATTTTGTCAAAATTTTATTTCTATAGAAAATTTTGTCAAAATTTTATTTCTATAGAAAATTTTGTCAAAATTTTATTTCTTTAAAAAAATTATTTCTATAGAAAACATTGTCAAAATTTTATATCTATAGAAAATGTTGTCAAAATTGTATTTCTATAGCAAGTTTTATCAACAATTTTATTTCTATAGAAAATTTTTCCAAAATTTTATTTCTATAGAACATTTTGTCAAAATTTTATTTCTATAGAAAATTTTGTCAAAATTTTATTTCTATAGAAAATTTTGTCAAAATTTTATTTCTATAGAAAATTTTGTCAAAATTTTATTTCTATAGAAAATTTTGCCCAAATTTTATTTCTGTAGAAAATTTTGTCAAAATTTTATTTCTGTAGAAAATTTTGTCAAAATTTTATTTCTATAGAAAATTTTGTCAAAATTTTATTTCTATAGAAAATTTTGTCAAAATTTTATTTCTATAGAAAATTTTGTCAAAATTTTATTTCTATAGAAAATTTTGTCAAAATTTTATTTCTATAGAAAATTTTGTCAAAATTTTATTTCTATAGAAAATTTTATCAAAATTGTATTTCTATAGCAAGTTTTATCAACAATTTTATTTCTATAGAAAATTTTGCCAAAATTTTATTTCTATAGAAAATTTTGCCAACATTTTATTTCTATAGAAAATTTTGTCAAAATTTTATTTCTATAGAAAATTTTGTCAAAATTTTATTTCTATAGAAAATTTTGTCAAAATTTTATTTCTATAGAAAATTTTGTCAAAATTTTATTTCTATAGAAAATTTTGTCAAAATTTTATTTCTATAGAAAATTTTGTCAAAATTTTATTTCTATAGAAAATTTTGTCAAAATTTTATTTCTATAGAAAATTTTGTCAAAATTTTATTTCTATAGAAAATTTTGTCAAAATTTTATTTCTATAGAAAATTTTGTCAAAATTTTATTTCTATAGAAAATGTTGCCAAAATTTTATTTCTATAGAAAATTTTATCAAAAATTTTATTTCTATATAAAATATTGTCAAAATTTTATTTCTATAAGAAAACTTTATTAAAAAATTTATTTCTATAGAAAATTTTGTCAAAATTTTATTTCTATAGAAAATTTTATCAAAAATTTTACTTCTAAAGAAAATTTTGTCAAAATTTTATTTCTATAGGAAATTTTGTCAAAATTTTATTTCTATAGAAAATTTTGCCAACATTTTATTTCTATAGAAAATTTTGCCAAAATTTTATTTCTATAGAACATTTTGTCAAAATTTTATTTCTATAGAAAATTTTGTCAAAATTTTATTTCTATAGAAAATTGTGTCAAAATTTCATTTCTATAGAAAATTTTGTCAAAATTTTATTTCTATAGAAAATATTGCCAAAATTTTATTTCTATAGAAAATTTTGTCAAAATTTTATTTCTATAGAAAATATTGCCAAAATTTTATTTCTATTTCTATAGAAATAGAAATATAGAAAATTTAGCCAAAATTTTATTTCTATAGAAAATTTAGTCAAAATTTTATTTCTATTTCTATAGAAATAGAAATATAGAAAATTTTGCCAAAATTTTATTGCTATATAAAATATTGCCAGATTTGTATCTCTACATAAAACACTGTCTAATCTTTGTTTTTATAGGAAATTTTCCCAAATTTTAGTTCTTAAGAACTATTTTGAAAAATTTCATTTCAATAGAAAATTTTGCCAAAATTTTTTTGCTATAGAAAAGTTTGCAAAAATTTTATTTCTATAGAAAATTTTACCAAAAGAGGAAATTTTGCGAAAATTTTATTTCTATCGAAAAGTTTATAAAAATTTTATTTCTATAGAAAAATTTGCCAAATATTTATACCCTCCACCATGGAATGGGGGGTATATTAACTTTGTCATTCCGTTTGTAATACATCGAAATATTGCTCTAAGACCCCATAAAGTATATGTATTCTGGGCCGTGGTGAAATTCTGAGTCGATCTAAGCATGTCCGTCCATCCGTCTGTTTAAATCACGCTAACTTCCAAACGAAACAAGCTATCGACTTTAAACATGGCACAAGTAGTTGTTATTGATGTAGGTCGGATGGTATTGCAAATGGGCCATAGCGGTCCACTTTTATGTATAGTCCTTTTATAAACCGACGTTCAGATTAGGTTTGCGGAGCCTCTTGATGGAGCAAAATTCATCCAATCCGGTTGAAATTCGGTACATGGTGTTAGTAAATGGTCTCTAACAACTGTGCGAAAATTGGTCCACATCGGTCTATAATTATATATAGCCTCCATATAAACCGATTGGGCCTCCGGAGCCTCATGGATGAGCAAAATTCATCCGATTCAGTTGAAATTTTGTACGTGGTGTTAGTATATGGTCTCCAATAACCATGCAAAAATTTGTCCACATCGGTCCACAATTATATATAGCCCCCATATAAACCGATCCCGAGATTTGGCTTTCTGAGCCTCTAAGAGAAGCAAATTTCATCCGATCCGGCTGAAATTTGGTACATGGTGCTTGTATTTGGTCTCTAACAACCATGTAAAAATTGGTCCACATCGGTCCATAATTATATGTAGCCCCCATATAGAGCTCTTGGAGGAGCGAAATTCATCCGATCCGGTTGAAATTTGGTACGTGGTGAAATTTGGTATATTGCGCTAGTATATGGCCGCTAACAAACATGCCAAAATTGGTCCATATCAGTCTATAGTTATATATAGCCGATCCCCAAAAATAATCTACCACCAAAATGTTATTTTTATAGAAAATTTTGTCAAAATTTTATTTCTATAAATAATTTTGTCGCAATTTTATGTCTATAGAAAATGTTGTCAAAATTTTATTTCTATAGAAAAATTTACCAACATTTTATTTCTATAGAAAATTTTGCAAAAATTTTATTTCTATCGAAAATTTTGTCAATATTTTATTTCTGTAGAGAAGTTTGTCAAAATTTGATCCCTACCGAAAGTTTTGTTAAAATTTTATTTCCATAGAAAACTCTGCCAAATTTGTATTTCTATAAAATTTTTTTTGCTAAATTTGTATTTTTATAAAAAATTTTCCAAAATTTTATTTCTATAGAACATTTTGCCAAAATTTAATTTCTATAGATCATTTTACCAAATTTGTATTTCTATAAAAATTTTTCCAAAATAATTATTTCTATAGAACATTTTGCCAAAATTTTATTTCTATAGACAATTTTGCCAAAATTTTATTTCTATAGAAAAATTTGCCAAAATTTTATTTCTATAGAAAATTTACCAAAATTTTATTTCTATAGATAATTTTGTAAATTGTTTTCTATAGAAAATTTTGCCAAAATTTGTATATAGACATAACCTTTCGATATATCATATGTCAAGATTGAATTCTTTTCCACCAATTTAATCAAAATTTTGAATGCCTTGAGAATGACTTTAAGAGCAATATAGAATATTTTTATGGGAAATGGTGTAGTATGAATGCATTTGTTGTTGGTGGTGTTTGTAAATATGGCTTTCGAAAAAGCGTTTAGTTGACAATAAATTTTCAATAATATCTGGCGCCATTGTTATTGCAAAATATAACGATGTTTGTGCCATAGTTCACGTACTCATGTATGGGTATGTGACCATACCCTTAAATAGAAAGGAAAACACACAGAGAAAAAACAAAATTGTTTGTTTTTAATTTCTGGTAAAGTCAAAAGTAAGACAAAATTATCTTGGAATTCATGCAAGGTTGAAAAATTATGGTGAAATTGCAAAAATTCGTGAAATTCTTTCCATGTCCACTTTAAACATTTTCTCCGTGTACTGATATAACATATAGACATTTATTTTTTGTTTAATATTGCTGGCTTTACATCTTTTTTTTTGCCAACAATTGCTTCTATTGCTTGTCTTCCAATCATCTGGTAATCCGTTAGAAATAAAGAAATTTGATTGGATTTTCATTCTCTCATATCTTCTTGATCATATCTACTTGGCAAACATTAGCGACATAACATTTTCTAGCTGAAAATGAATGAAATCAAGAAGCACATGCCGAAAATATACTATTTAATTTACAGCAGTAAATTATGGGCCTATGTTGGTTCATATACCGTAGTGTATTATTTATTAATGAAGAATGGCAAAAGGGAAGAAGATATGACCAAGTTAAAACAAATTCAGATGTTCATGAGAACTTGTCTATCGGGTGGTCCTACTAAACTGCTTCAGGGCATGTCCTTTGGTATAAGTTCATCTCGTGTTCTAAAGTGTAAATTTACCCCTTCAATGACAAACCCATGTTAAAGCCACCGGTCCTCTCCATACGTTTTGAACAGAACTGGGACTGGTCCATACACATAAGGAACTAGCCCTGTACCGATCTTTTCCATCTCCCTTCCACTAAAACACTTCTCAATTATGCTTTTTGCTATATGCTTTTTGGCTCTTCTGGACATTTTCTATTGGTCTTTGGTTTCAGTGTCATTGACATATACCAATGATTCATGGCCAGTTATGACATTTTTAAGGTAAATTCTGAGCGATGTCCATCCGGTTTTGTTTTTGTTAAAATTTTTTGAACAATCCGACCTGCCGCACGTATAATGTCAAAAAATACGTTAAAATAGCTTAGCACGAATATTTTATTTCTATAGAAAATTTTGTCAAAATTGTATTTCTATAGAAATAAAATTTTGACAAAATTTTCCATAGAAATACAATGTTGAAAAAATTTTCTATAGAAATAAAATTTTGACCAAATTTTCTATAAAAATAAAATTTTGTCAAAATTTTGTATAGAAATAAAATTTTGACAAAATTTTGTATAGAAATAAAATTTTGACAAAAATGTTCATAGAAATAAAATTTAGACAAAATTTTCTATGGAAATAAAGTTTTGACAAAATTTTCTATAGAAATAAAATTTTGACAAAAATTTCCATAGAAATAAAATTTTTACTAAATTTTCTATAGAAATGAAATTTGACAAAAATGTTCATAGAAATAAAATTTTGACAAAATTTTCTATGGAAATAAAGTTTTGACAAAATTTTCTATAAAAATAAAATTTTGACAAAAAATTCCATAGAAATAAAATTTTTACTAAATTTTCTATAGAAATGAAATTTTGACAAAATTTTCTATAGAAATAAAATTTTGACAAAATTTTGTATAGAAATAAAATTTTGACAAAATTTTGTATAGAAATCAAATTTTGACAAAAATGTTCATAGAAATAAAATTTTGACAAAATTTTCTACGGAAATAAAGTTTTGACAAAATTTTCTATAGAAATAAAATTTTGACAAAAATTTCCATAGAAATAAAATTTTTACTAAATTTTCTGTGGAAATGAAATTTTGACAAAATTTTCTATAGAAATAAAATTTTGACAAAATTTTGTATAGAAATAAAATTTTGACAAAATTTTGTATAGAAATAAAATTTTGACAAAATTTTGTATAGAAATAAAATTTTGACAAAAATGTTCATAGAAATAAAATTTTGACAAAATTTTCTATGGAAATAACGTTTTGACAAAATTTTCTATAGAAATAAAATTTTGACAAAAGTTTGTATAGAAATGAAACTTGGACAAAATTTTCTATAGAAATAAAATTTTGACAACATTTTTTATAGAAATCAAATTTTGACAAAAATTACCATAGAAATAAAATTTTGACAACATTTTCTATAGAAATAATATTTTTACAAAATTTTCTATAGAAAAAAAATTTTGACAAAATTTTCTATAGAAATAAAATTTTGACAATATTTTCGATAGAAATAAAATGTTGACAAAATTTTCTATAGAAATAAAATTTTGACAAAATTTTCTATAGAAACAAAATTTTGAAAACATTTTCTATAGAAATAAAATTTTGACAAAATTTTCTATAGAAATAAAATTTTGACAAAATTTTCTATAGAAATAAAATTTTGACAAAATTTTCTATAGAAATAAAATTTTGACAAAATTTTCTATAGAAATAAAATTTTGACAAAATTTTCTATAGAAATAAAATTTTGACAAAATTTTCTGTAGAAACAAAATTTTGAAAACATTTTCTATAGAAATAAAATTTTGACAAAATTTTCTATAGAAATAAAATTTTGACAAAATTTTCTATTGAAATAAAATTTTGATAAAATTTTCTATAGAAATAAAATGTTGACAAAATTTTCTATAGAAATAAAATTTTTACAAAATTTTCTATAGAAATAAAATTTTGACAAAATTTTCTATAGAAATAAAATTTTGACAAAATTTTCTATAGAAATAAAATTTTGACAAAATTTTCTATAGAAATAAAATTTTGACAAAATTTTCTATAGAAACAAAATTTTGAAAACATTTTCTATAGAAATAAAATTTTGACAAAATTTTCTATAGAAATAACATTTTGACAAAATTTTCTATAGAAATAAAATGTTGACAAAATTGTCTATAGAAATAAAATTTTTACAAAATTTTCTATAGAAATGAAACTTGGGCAAAATTTTCTATAAAAATGAAATTTGGACAAAATTTTCTATAGAAATAAAATTTTGACTAAATTTTGTATAGAAATAAAATTTTGACAAAAATTTCCACAGAAATAAAATTTTGAGAAAATTTTCTATAGAAATAAAACTTTGACAAAATTTTCTGTAAAAATAAAATGTTGACAACATTTTCTATAGAAATAAAATTTTGACAAAAAATTTACACAGAAATATAATTTTGACAAAATTTTCTATAGAAACAAAATTTTGACAAAATTTTCTTTGGAAACAAAATTTTGACAAAATTTTCTATAGAAATAAAATTTTGACAAAACTCTCTAGAGAAATGAAATCTTGACAAAATTTTCTATAGAAATAAAATTTTGATAAAAAATTCTATAGAAATAAAATTTTGACAAAATTTTCTATAGAAATGAAATGTGGACAAAATTTTCTAGAGAAATAAAATTTTGACAAAATTTTCCATAGAAATAAATAAAATAAAATTTAGACAATAAAAATAAATATAATAAAATAAAGAAATAAAATTTGGACAACATTTTTTATGGAAATGAAATTGTGACAAAATTTTCTATGAAAATAAAAATTTCACAAAATTTTCTATAGAAATAAAATTTTGACAAAATTTTAACTTAGAGTAATTAGATTTTTTAATTTGGAGTTTTTTTTTATTATTTTCTTAGTCATATAGTCAAGTCTGCAAAATTTGATTGAAATCGGTTCAGATTTAGATATAGCTTCCATATATATCTTTCGCCCGATATGGACTTATATGGCCCAAGAAGCCAGATTATTGCCGAATTAGTAGTATAGTTAGTAGTATAGTTAGTAGTATAGTCAAGTGTGCAAAATTTGATTGAAATCGGTTCAGATTTAGATATAGCTCCCATATATATCTTTCGCCCGATATGGACTAATATGGTCGTAAAAGCCAGAATTTTGGCCCAATTTGGTTGAAATTTTGCACAGGGCGTAGACTTAGCATTGTAGTTATGCGTGCCAAACTTGGTTGAAATCGATTCAGATTTACATATAGCTCCCATATATATCTTTCGCCCGATATGCACTTATATGGACCCAGAAGCCAGAGTTTTATCCCGATTAGCTTGAAATTTTGCACAAGGAGTAAAATTGGTAGTATAGTCATGTGTGCCAAAGTTGATTGAAATCGGTTCAGATTTAGATATAGCTTCCATATATATTTTTCGCCCGATATGAACTTATATGGCCCTAGAAGCCAGAGTTTTGGGCCAATTTGGTTGAAGTTTTGCACTAGAAGTACAATTGGTTGTATAGTCATGTGTGCCAAATTTGATTGAAATCGGTTCAGATTTAGATATAGCTCCCATATATATCGTTCGCCCGATTTACACTCATATGATCACAGTGGCCAATCTTTTACTCCGATTTAATTGAAATTTTGCACAGGGAGTAGAATTAGCATTGTAGCTATGCGTGCCAAATTTGGTTGAAATCGGTTCAGATTTAGATATAGCTCCCATATATATGTTTTTCTGATTTCGACAAAAATGGTAAAAATACCAACATTTTCCTTGTAAAATCGCCACTGCTTAGGCGAAAAGTTGTAAAAATGACTCTAATTTTCCTAAACTTCTAATACATGTATATCGAGCGATAAATCATAAATAAACTTTTGCGAAGTTTCCTTAAAATTGCTTCAGATTTAAATGTTTCCCATATTTATACCCTTCACCACTACTGTGGTACAGGGTATAATAAGTTTGTGCATTTGTATGTAACGCCAAGAAGGAAAAGTCTGAGACCCATCGTTTAGTATACCGATCGTCTTAGAATTAAATTCTGAGTCGATTTAGCGATGTCCGTCTGTCTGTCTGTCTGTCTGTGTCTGTCCGTCTGTCTGTCTGTTGATGTATTTTTGTGTGCAAAGTACAGCGCGCAGTTTTAGTCCGATTTTCCTAAAATTTGGTATAGGGTCCTGTTTCGGCTCAAAGACGATCCCTATTGATTTTGGAAAAAATCGGTTCAGATTTAGATATAGCTGCCATATATATTTTTCACCGATCTGGTCATAATTGGCGTGTATATCAACCGATCTTCCTCAAATTCCGTACATCCGAATATTTTATGAATCTCGAAAAACTTGCAAAATATCAGCCAAATCGGTTCAGATTTAGATATAGCTCCCATATATAGCTTTCGCCCGATTTACACTCATTTGCCCACAGAGGCCAATTTTTTGCTCCGATTCAGTTGAAATTTTGCACAGGGAGTAGAATTAGAATTGTAGCTATGCGTGTCAAATTTGGTTGAAATCGGTTCAGATTTAGATATAGCTCCCATATATAGCTTTCGCCCGATTTACACTCAAATTACCACAGAGGCCAATTTTTAACTCCGATTTAGTTGAAATTTTGCACAGGGAGTACAATTAGCATTGTAGCAATGCGTGCCAAATTTGGTTGAAATCGGTTCAGATTTAGATATAGCTCGCATATATAGCTTTCGCCCGATTTACACTCATATGACCACAGAGGCCAATTTTTTGCTCCGATTTAGTTGAAATTTTGCACAGGGAGTAGAATTAGCATTGTAGCTATGCGTGCCAAATTTGGTTGAAATCGGTTCAGATTTAGATATATCTCCCATATATAGCTTTCGCCCGATTTACACTCATATGACCGTAGAGGCCAATTTTTAACTCCGATTTAGTTGAAATTTTGCACAGGGAGTAGAATTAGCATTGTAGCTATGCGTGCTAAATTTGGTTGAAATCGGTTCAGATTTAGATATAGCTCCCATATATAGCTTTCGCCCGATTTACACTCATATGACCACAGAGGCCAATTTTTTGCTCCGATTTAGTTGAAATTTTGCACAGGGAGTAGAATTAGCATTGTAGCTATGCGTGCCAAATTTGGTTGAAATCGGTTCAGATTTAGATATAGCTCCCATATATATATTTTTCTGATTTCGACAAAAATGGTCAAAATAACAACATTTTCCTTGTAAAATCGCCACTGCTTAGTCGAAAAGTTGTAAAAATGACTCTAATTTTCCTAAACTTCTAATGCATATATATCGAGCGATAAATCATAAATAAACTTTTGCGAAGTTTGCTTAAAACTGCTTCAGATTTAAATGTTTCCCATATTTTTTTACTAACATTGTGTTCCACCCTAGTGCATTAGCCGACTTAAATTTTGAGTCTATAGATTTTGTAGAAGTCTATCAAATTCTGTCCAGATCGAGTGATATTTAAATGTATGTATTTGGGACAAACCTTTATATATATAGCCCCCAACACATTTGACGGATGTGATATGGTATCGAAAATTTATATCTACAAAGTGGTGCAGGGTATAATATAGTCGGCCCCGCCCGACTTTAGACTTTCCTTACTTGTTTTTTACTAAAATTGTGTTCCACCCTAGTGCATTAGCCGACTTAAATTTTGAGTCTGTAGATTTTGTAGAAGTCTATCAAATTCTGTCTAGATCGAGTGATATTTAAATGTGTGTATTTGGGACAAACCTTCATATATAGCACCCAACACATTTGACGGATGTGATATGGTATCGAAAATTTAGATTTACAAAGTGGTGCAGGGTATAATATGGTCGGCCCCGCCCGACTTTAGACTTTCCTTACTTGTTTAATTATAAGACATAATAAATTGCCAAAGCATTCAATTTAAGACTCCATGGATGACGATTGACTACATACAGCAAACAACCTTTAACACTTCTGTTATTGAAAGGCATTTCTTTTAAAGCCGTAACCATAATAATAGCCTTGTTAAACAATAACCATTCAAGTGAATCGTTGTGGTATTCTCGATTTTCGGTTTAATGATAGACCATATTTCCTCCATCCACCCATTCATTTAGTCAGTCTCATTGATTCGATTTATGTACTTTAGTTTATTTAGCTTCAAATCTCAGAAAAACTTAATTAATCTCTAACACACACATACATACACAAACTAAATACAATTGGCTTTCGTCCCGTTCCGGCCATGCTTAAATAAGAATCGAGTAATTTTGTAGGATACCAATATCATAAAATAAATTTGTAATCCTTATTGTAAATGTATCGTCATCGATAGTGAAACATGCTTTTGATTTAATTTCAGTTATTTGCGGAGTTGGTGTGGATGTCTATTTACATGGCTACCAAGCGGGTCTATTTATTCTGTAAGTATGTAAAAAGGGCACGTCCTAATCAATATCAACTACGTTCAAGTAGGAGGTTCAACATTATATAAGCATATGTATTGTGGTTACATTGGTAATTTGAAAAAAGTGGTTCAACTACTGATGATTAAATTAATTGGAGTTATACACTGGCAGAAAAAGCTTCGTTATATAACGAAATGAATTAGTAAAAATTGAGCCAACGTAACAATTTTTTACACGCAAAAGACAGTGAACCAGAAAGCAGAAAGGAAAATTTTGGTTAATTTCACAAAATAAATAAATATTTTTCGACAAATTCATGCAAATTTATTAGACATAATTTTTTTTTTTCATTTGTTAAAGAAAATTTCGAAAGAAACAAATTGGAGTACAAAATTACAACAAGTATATACGGCCGTAAGTTCGGCCAGGCCGAATCTTATGTACCCTCCACCATGGATTGCATAGAAACTTGTACTAAAGACTGTCATCCACAATTGAATTACTTGGGTTGCGGTAACACTTGCCGATGGCAAGGTATCTTAAAACTGCTTAACACCGTCTTCTCAATTGTAAGTTAGTCCATATGGGGTATATATTAAACAAAAAAGGCCGATTAAATACGTATATAATTCAGTTTGACAAAATTTTCTATAGAAAAAAAGAAAAACATTTTTTTTCTATAGCAATACAATTTTGACAAAATTTTCAATAGAAAGAAAATTTAGACAAAATTTAGAAATAAAATTTTGACAATATTTTCTATAGAAATCTTGATAAAATTTTGTATATTACGAGTAATAAAATTTTGACAACATTTTCTATAGAAATAAAATTTTGGTAGATTATTTATGGGGATCGGCTATATATAACTATAGACCGATATTGACCAATTTTTGGCATGGTTGTTAGCAGCCATTTAATAGCGCAATGTACCAATTTTCAACCGGATCGGATGAATTTTGCTTCTCCAAAAGCTCCAGAGGTCAAATCTGGGGATCGGTTTAAATATATAATTATGGAACGATATGGACCAATTCCTGAATGGTTGTTAGAGACCATAGACTAACATCACGTACCAAATTTCAAATGAATCGGATGAATTTTGCTCATCCACGAGGCTCCGGAGGTTAAATCTGGGGATCGGTTTGTATGGGGGCTATATATAATTAATGGCCGATGTGGACCAATTTTTGCATGGTCGTTAGAGACCATATACTAACACCATGTACCAAATTTCAGCCGGATCGGATGAAATTTGCTTCTCTTAGAGGCTCCGCAAGCCAAATCTGGGGATCGGTTTATATGGGGGCTATATATAATTGTTGTCCGATGTGGAACAATTTTTGCATGGTTATTAGAGACCATATATTAAAACCATGTACCAAATTTCAGCCGGATCGGATGAATTTTTCTCATCCATGAGGCTCCGGAGGTCAAATCTGGGGATCGGTTTATATGGGGGCTATATATAATTATGGACCGATGTTGAACAATTTTTGCATGGTTATTAGAGACCATATATTAAAACCATTAACCAAATTTCAGCCGGATTGGATGTATTTTGCTTCTCGTAGAGGCTCCGCAAATCAATTATGGACCGATGTGGACCAATTTTTGCATGGTTGTTAGAGACCATGTACCAAATTTCAACCGGAGCGGATGAATTGTTGTCCTTCAAGAGGCTCCTCAAGCCAAATCTAGGCGTCGGTTTATATGGCGGCTATATGTAAAAGTGGTCCCATATGGCCCATGTGCAATACCATCCGACCTACATCAATCAACAGACAGACGGACGGACGAGGCTAGATCGACTCTGAATTTCACCACGACCCAGAATATATATACTTTATAAGGTCTATGGATATATTTGAAGTGTTTTGTTATGTTAAGCCTAAAATTCAATTAATTTAAAGATCCTTTTGAAATCCAAAATGTTTTTCATTACATTAAAGGAAATTTGTCATCCTTGAAGGGCACACGACTTAAGTGAAGGGAAGCAAATTTTAAAATTGAATGGACTACATTTAAAGAAGAAAAATTTTGAAACAAAGCTTATAAACTTTTTTCAATTAAAATGTCTTTATTTTTAAGAAAATTTGTCCTTATTGTCCTGTAAATTTAGCGTTCTACATTTTAGGATGCTTAATTTTTATACCCTCCATCATGGGATGGGGGTATATTAACTTTGTCATTCCGTTTGTTACACATCGAAATATTGCTCTAAGGCCCCATAAAGTATATATATTCTGGGTCGTGGTAAAATTCTGAGTCGATCTAAGCATGTCCGTCCGTCCGTCTGTTGAAATCACGCTAACTTCCGAACGAAACAAGCTATCGACTTGAAACTTGGCACAAGTAGTTGTTATCGATGTAGGTCGGTATTGAAAATGGGCCATATCGGTCCACTTTTACGTATAGCCCCCATATAAAGGGACCCTCAGATTTGGCTTGTGGAGCCTCTAACAGAAGCATATTTCATCCGATCCGGCTGAAATTTGGTATATGGTGTTGGTATATGGTCTCTAACAACCATGCAAAAATTGGTCCACATCGGTCCATAATTATATATAGCCCCCATATAAACCAAACCCCCGATTTGGCTTGCGGAGCCTAAAAGAGAAGCAAATTTCATCCGATCCGGCTGAAATTTGGTACATGGTGTTGGTATATGGTCTCTAACAACCGTGCAAAAATTGGTTCACATCGGTCCTTAATTATATATAGCCCCCATATAAACCGATCCCTACATTTGGCTTGCGGAGCCTCAAAGAGAAGAAAATTTCATCCGATCCGGCTGAAATTTGGTACATGATGTTGGTATATGGTCTCTAATAACCATGCAAAAATTGGTCCATATCGGTCCTTAATTATATATAGCCCCCATATAAACCGATCCCCAGATTTGGCTTGCGGAGCCTCAAAGAGAAGCAAATTTCATCCGATCCGGCTGAAATTTGGTACATGATGTTGGTATATGGTCTCTAACAACCATGCAAAAAGTGGTCCATGTCGGTCCTTAATTATATATAGCCCCCATATAAACCGATCCCCAGATTTGGCTTGTGGAGCCTCTAAGAGAAGCAAATTTCATCCGATCCGGCTGAAATTTGGTACATGATGTTGGTATATGGTCTCTAACAACCATGCAAAAATTGGTCCACATCGGTTCATAATTATATATAGACCTCATATAAACCGAATAAAACTTTCCCCCATATAAAACGTTCTCCAGATTTGACCTCCGGAGCCTCTTGGAGGAGCAAAATTCATCCGATCCGGTTCAAATTAGGAACGTGGTGTTAGTATATGGTCGCTAATAACCATACCAAAATTGGTCCAATCACACAAAAATTGGTCCATATCGGTTCATAATCATGATTGCCACTAGAGCCAAAAATAATCTACCAAAATTTTATTTTTATAGAAAATTTTGTCAAAATTTTATTTCTATACACCCTTACAAAAAATCGCTTCTGTAACATATACTCCCAAACATATTTTGCTTCAAGCATATACATTTTTGGGTATTGCCCAAACATTTATATGTTTGATCTCTTCCAATATATAATATGTTTGAAAGCATATTGGTCTAAACAATATATGTTTGGATAGTCTAAGTTCCAAACATTTTGTATTTTTGCATCCAAATTCAATAATGTTGTCTTCCAAAAAACAATATGTTATTATGTGAACATACAATACGTTTGGAAGCATTTTGCACCCAAAAATATTATATGCCTAAAAAAAATTCTCCCAAACAATATTGTGCTCAAAATTTTATTTATTTATTTATATATTTACAATCATAATGAATTATGAAAATAAACAGGTAATATAGGTGCTAACAACATAGGTTTTCGACCTGAATGCTCAAAATTTTGTTTCTGCCTAATTGTATATTCCCCCACATCTTTCTCACTTCCACGAGATTTTTTAGTTCTTAGCACTTTTTTCTGTGATACAAACATTGTAGAAGAAATTATTCAATTTTATGATTTTTTTATTTTAATTTTACCTTTTGTCGGACGGGGATTCGAACAGCGGACCACACAGTTTGTAAGGATCAAAGAAGTAGCTGATCAATTGCCCAAGGAAAAATAAAATGTTAATTTTGTAATAACAAGCAACAACCACCAACTTAATTCAATATCGCTCCCTGTCAAATAGCGCTCCAAGCTACTAAACACATATATGTTTATAGACTATTTCTAAATTAATATATGTTTGCATCCAAGCATATTATATTTACAAACATTTTATGTCCCAAACATAATATGTTCTAACATATTAACATATATGTCCCAAACATGTTATGCTAGTTTATGAACATTATATGCTTGCACTCAAAAATGTTGTGTTTAAAAATTTGTGTTCCAAATATATAATGTTTATAGCCAAACATATGAAAAACAGTCTTTTTCAACCGTGTAGAAATTTTGTCAAAATTTTATTTCTAGAGAAAATTTTGTTAAAATTTTATTCGGTTCATAATAAAATTTTCATCATTGTCAATATTTTATTTCTATGGAAAATTTTGTCAAAATTTTATTTCTATAGAAGATTTTATTCGGTTCATAATCATGGTTGCCAATCGAGCCAAAAATAATCTACCAAGATTTTATTTCTATAGAAAATTTTGTTAAAATTTTTATTTCTATAGAAAATTTTCTGAAAAAATTTTATTTCTGTAGAAAATTTTGTCAAAATTGTATGTCTACTTTGTCAAACTGAATTATATACGTATTGGATCGATCTGTTTTGATTTAATATATACCACGTATGGACTTACATACAATTTAGAAGATGGTGTTAGGAGGTTTTAAGATACCTTGCCATCGGCAAGCGTTACCGCAACTTAAGTAATTCAATTGTGGATGGCAGTGTTTAGAAGAAGTTTCTACGCAATCCATGGTGGAGGGTACATAAGCTTCGGCCTGGCCGAACTTACGGCCGTATTTACTTGTTTGTATTAGGATAGTAAAATTTTCAGCGTAAAGAGGAGGCGTTCATTTTCAAATTCTTCTTTGTTAGTTTAATTTAAAATTAGAATTCATGATATAAATGCTTTATTGTATAATTCTTTTTTATTAAAACTTAGCTGATGATTTTTCCATAGATATAAACAAAGTTGTGTTATTTATTAATGTTAGCCTATAGTGGTAAAAAATTTTATTCAAGAAAAAGTTAACTAAAAAATGAAAAATAATCCATATATTTATAAAATTGTTTTGTTGGCCTTACTTTAATGAGAAATGCCATTAACGTTAGAAGGATTTTTTACCAGTGTTTGTTTATCTCTTGACTTTCGTATTTTTAATTATTTTTCTGTACCTACATATATTCGTATATCCATTGTTAAACTTCATTTATATTTCTTCTTTCCTTGTCTCTTCCAGGATTTCATCAATAATTATATTATTCTTTGAAGTCAAATGGGTCATAACTCTGTTTCTTCAATTACTATTTGGCAAGTAAGCAAAACTAAAATTCAAAATAAAACAATCCGAAGACATAGATGAGCATAACAAGTATTTTTGTATCAAATATATGGGGTATTCTACAACAACTCTGCGTTATGGCATCAGAAAATTTTCTAAAGAAATAAAATTGTGACAAATTTTTCTATGGAAATAAAATTTTGACAAAATATTCTATAGAAATAAAATTTTGCTAAAATTATCTATAGAAATAAAATTTTGTTAAAATTATCTATAGAAAATTTTACAAAATTTTCTATAGAAATGAAATATTGACAGCATTTTCTATAGAAATTAAATTTTGACAAAATTTTCTATAGAAATAACATTTTGACAAAATTTTCTATAGAAATAAAATTTTGACAAAAATTGTCTATAGAAGTAAAATTTTGAAAAAAATTTTCTATAGAAATAAAGTTATTTTCCTCTGTTGGTTAAACTACACTTGTAGTTTAGTCAATGCATGATTTTAAGCTGAAATCAAAAACAACAACAATGATGAAAGGAAAAAAACCAACAATAACAAAAAAAAAAAAGAATGGTAAATAAAGTTTTGACAAAATTTTCTATAGAAATAAAGTCTTGACAAAATTTTCTATAGAAATAAAATTTTGACCAAATTTTCTAAAGAAATAAAATTTTGACAAAATATTCTATAGAAATAAAATTTTGTTAAAATTATCTATAGAAATAAAATTTTGTTAAAATTATCTATAGAAATAAAATATTGACAACATTTTCTATAGAAATAAAATTTTGACAAAATGTTCTATAGAAATAAAATTTTGTTAAAATTATCTATCGAAATACTGTTTTGGCAAAATTTTCTATAGAAATAAAATATTGACAACATTTTCTATAGAAATAAACTTTTGACAAAATTGTCTAACGAAATGAAAGTTTGATAATTTTTGTTTATAGAAAAAAAATTTTATAAAATTTTCTATAGAAATAAAATGTTGACAAAAATTTTCTATAGAAGTAACATTTTGGAAACAAATTTTGAATAGAAATAAGTTTTTGACAAAAATTTCTATAGAAATAAAATTTTGACAAAATTTTCTATAGAAATAAAATTTTGACAAAATTTTCAATAGAAATAAAAATAGGAAGAAAAATAATAAATAGAAAAAAATTATATAGAACTACAATTTTGACAAATAAAATTTGACAACCTTTTTCTAAAGAAATAAATTTTTGTTTTCCCTAGGAATAAAATTTTGACAAACTTTTCTATAGAAATAAAATTGTGAAAAAAAAATCGATAGAAATAAAAAATGTTGACAAAATATTCTATAGAAATAAAATTTTGTTAAAATTATATATAGAAATACTGTTTTGGCAAAATTTTCTATAGAAATAAAATATTGACAACATTTTCTATAGAAATCAAATATTGACAACATTTTCTATAGGAATAAACTTTTGACAAAATTGTCTAAAGAAATGAAAGTTTGATAATTTTTGTTTATAGAAAAAAAAATTATAAAATTTTCTATAGAAATAAAATTTTGACAAAAATTTTCTATAGAAGTAAAATTTTGGAAACAAATTTTAATATAAATAAATTTTTGACAAAAATTTCTATAGAAATAAAATTTTGTTATAATTATCTATATACAACTTTCCTATAGAAATAAAAATTTTCAAACAAAATTTTCTATAGAAATAAAGTTTTGACAAAATTTTCTATAGAAATAAAAAAAAAATAGAAAGAAAAATATTAAATAGAACAAAAAAAATTATATAGAAATACAATTTTGACAAATAAATTTTTGACAAAATTTTCTAAAGAAATAAAATGTTGTCAAAATTTTCTAAAAAAAAATAAAATTTTTGTTTTCCCTAGGAATAAAAATTTGACAAAAGTTTCTATGGAAATAAAATTTTGACAAAATTTTCAATAGAAATAAAATTTTGACAAAATTTTATATAGAAAAACAAGTAAGGAAAGTCTAAAGTCGGGCGGGGCCGACTATATTATACCCTGCACCACTTTGTAGATCTAAATTTTCGATACCATCAAATCAATCCGTCAAATGTGTTGGGGGCTATATATAAAGGTTTGTCCCAAGTACATACATTTAAATATCACTCGATTTGGACAGAATTTGATAGACTTTTACAAAACCTATAAACTCAAAATTTAAGTTATGGTGGAACACAATGTTAGTAAACAAATATGGGAAACATTTAAATCTGAAGCAATTTTAAGGAAACTTCGCATAAGTTTATTTATGATTTATCGCTCGATATATATGTATTAGAAGTTTAGGAAAATTAGAGTCATTTTTACAACTTTTCCACTAAGTGGCGAAAATGTTGGTATTTTGAACATTTTTGTCGAAACCAGAAAAACATATATATGGGAGCTATATCTAAATCTGAACCGATTTCAACCAAATTTGGCACGCATAGCTACAATGCTAATTCTACTCCCTGTGCAAAATTTCAATTAAATCGGAGTAAAAGATTGGCCACTGTGGTCATATGAGTGTAAATCGGGCGTAAGCTATATATGGGAGCTATATATAAATCTGAACCGATTTCAATCAAATTTGGCACGTACAGCTACAATACTAAATCTACTCCCTGTGCAAAATTTCAAACAAATTGGGCTAAAACTCTGGCTATTAGAACCATATTAGTCCATATCGGGCGAAAGATATATATGGGAGCTATATCTAAATCTGAACCGATGTCAACCAAATTTGGCACGCATAACTACAATGCTAATTCTACTCCCTGTGCAAAATTTCAACTAAATCGGAGTTAAAAATTGGCCTCTGTGGTCATATGAGTGAAAATCGGGCGAAAGCTATATATGGGAGATATATCCAAATCTGAACCGATTTCAACCAAATTTGGCAAGCATAGTTACAATGCTAATTCTACTCCCTATGCAAAATTTCAACTAAATCGGAACAAAAAATTGGCCTCTGTGGGCAAATGAGTGTAAATCGGGCGAAAGCTATATATGGGAGCTATATCTAAATCTGAACCGATTTGGCTGATATTTTGCAAGTTTTTCGAGACTCATAAAATATTCGGATGTACGGAATTTGAGGAAGATCGGTTGATATACACGCCAATTATGACCAGATCGGTGAAAAATATATATGGCAGCTATATCTAAATCTGAACCAAAATCAATAGGGATCGTCTTTGAGCCGAAACAGGACGCCGTACCAAATTTTAGGACAATCGGACAAAAACTGCGAGCTGTACTTTGCACACAAAAATACATCAACAGACAGACAGACGGACAGACAGACGGAAATCGCTAAATCGACTCAGAATTTAATTCTAAGACGATCGGTATACTAAACGATGGGTCTCAGACTTTTCCTTCTTGGCGTTACATACAAATGCACAAACTTATTATACCCTGTACCACAGTAGTGGTGAAGGGTATAATCAATTTTAACAAAATTCTTCATAGAAATAAAATTTTGACAAAATTTTCTACAGAAAAAAAATTTTGACAAAATTTTCTATAGAAATAAACTTTTGACAAAATTGTCTAAAGTAATGAAAGTTTGATAATTTTTTTATAGAATTTTTTTTTTTATTTCAGCTTAAAACCATGCATTGACTAAACTACAAGTGTAGCTTAACCAACAGAGGAAAAGAATGTTTGTCAAATTTATTTGGGCAAAGCCCTATAGACTGCAAGATGGTTGGATGGACGCACGTTTCGGTATTACCACATTCCTCATCAGCATCCTCTACTTGCAGCAAAACTATCAATCAATTATCAGAATAAATTCAGGCAGTTCATTAAACCCAACAATGAAACACATTTGAACCTTCCGAAAAAAGGTTTTGCATGATAGCCGGCATATGCTGAAATAAATTTGTACAAACATATCTCTTTTCCTATGCCACTGTCAAATCATCGATTTGAGTGCAATTGGCTGAAATAAGAGGAAGCCCGCTCCGAATTAAAATAAAGAGGAAGCACGCTCGAAATAAACCCAGCCAACTGCACTCAAATCGATGATTTCAACTGACTCCAAGAGGCTCCAAAACCAAATCTCGGGATCGGTTTATATGGGGGGCTATATATGATTATGGACTGATATGGACCACTTTTGGCATGATTGTTAAATATCATATACTACCACCACGTACCAAATTTCAACCAGATCGGATGAATTTTGATTCTCCACAAGGGGATCGGTTTATATGGGGGCTATATATATATTCCAAGAGGCTCCGGAGGTCAAATCTGGGGATCGGTTTATATGGGGGCTATACATAATTATAGACCGATTTCGACCAATTTTTGCATGGGTGTTAAATACCATATACTAACACAATGTACCAAATTTCAGCCGGATAGGATGAAATTTGCTTCTCTTAGAGGCTCCGGAAGCCAAATCGGGGGATCGGTTTATATGGGGGCTATATATAACAAGTAAGTAAAGTAGAAAGTCGGGCGGGGCCGATTATATCATACCCTAAACCACCATTACAGAATTAGTAATCATAAGCATCTGTGGGGTAACATATAGGTCTGGGAGATAAACCACAGTTGCATATTTAAGAAAATTAAGGGGTACATGTCTATGGGTGCTTTGTGTCAATCTGACTACAGCTCAATGTTGCCACGGAAAAGGTTCGGTTTACCCTACAAGGACAAAAAAAGTTCTCGAGCGATGCATATATATGGAAGCTATATCTAAATTGAACCAATTTGCATAATATTTTGCGGGTTTGATTAATACCACAAAAGGTTACCTTTTGCAAGATTTGAGTAAGATCAGTTAAGAAATGAGGCCTGTATGGTCAAACATAAGGTTATTAGGGGCGAATTTTTCAAAACCGGGTGATACATATGTGGGAGCTATATCTACATGTGAACCGATTTCGATGAAATTTTTCACATATAGTTAGTACTATAGAGGACTGGATCTAGCCAACTTTTAGTAAGATCGGTTAATAAATAAGGGTTCTATGGCCAAATTTTGGAAAATCGGGCTATACATATATATGGCAGCTATATCTAAATCTGAACCGATTTCGATGATTTTTTGCACATATAGTTAGTGCTATAGAGGACTACATTTAGCCAAATTTGGGTAAGATAGGTTGATAAATAAGGGTTTTATAGCCAAATTTATAAAAATCGGGCGGTACATATATATGGGAGCTATAGCTAAATCTGAACCGATTTCTATGATTTTTTGCACATATAGTTAGTGCTATAGAAGATTATATTTAGCCAACGTTGAGTAAGATCGGTTGATAAATAAAGGTTTTGTGGCCAAATTTGGGAAAATCGGGCGATACATATATATGAGAGCTATATCTAATCTGAACCGATTTGGATGAAATTTTGCAGACTTGAAGGGCGATGGAAAAGATTACCTTTTGCCAAATTTGGTGACGATCCCTTTGAAAAAAAAACGCGCAACGCGACCCCATTTGTCGAAATCGGGCGATACATATATATGGGAGCTATATCTAAATTTGATCCGATTTCTTCCAAATTCAATAGCGTTCGTCCTTGTGCCCAAAAAACTTTCTGTACCAAATTTCATCAAAATCGGTTAATAATTGCGACCGGAATCCTGTGAACAACAAATACATGGACAGACGGACGGACGGACACCAAGCGCTAGATCGACTCAGGAGGTGATTCTGAGTCGATCGGTATATATTTTATGGGGTCTAAAATCAATATTTCTGGTAGGCACATTTTTTGGCCAATCAAACTTATTATACCCTGACCACTATGTGGTTTAGGGTATAATTATGGACCGATGTGGACCAATTTTTGCATGGTTGTTAGAGACCATATACCAACACCATGTACCAAATTTCAGCCGGATCGGATGAAATTTGTTTCTCTTAGAGGGTCTGCAAGCCAAATTTGGGGGTCCTTGTATATGAGGGCTATACGTAAAAGTGGACCGATATGGCCCATTTGCAATACCATCTGACCTACATCAATAACAACTACTTGTGCCAAGTTTCAAGTCGATAGCTTGTTTCGTTCGGAAGTTACCGTGATTTCAACAGACGGACCGACTGAGATGCTCAGATCGACTCAGAATTTCACCACGGCCCAGAATATATATACTTTATGGGGTCTTAGAGCAATATTTCGATGTGTTACAAACGAAATGACAAAGTTAATATACCCCCCATCCTTTGGTGGAGGGTATAAAAATAACATTTTGACATAATTTTCTATAGAAATAAAATTTTCTATAGAAATATAGGAATTAAATTTTGACAAAATTTTGTATAGAAATAAAATTTTGACAACAATTTCGTTGGAAATAAAATGTTGACAAAATGGTCAATAGAAATAAAATTTTGACAAAATTTTATATAGAAAAATAAATTTTAACAAAATAATTCATAGAAATCAAATTTTGTCAAAATTTTAAATAGAAATAAAATTTTGATAAAATTATCTATAGAAATAAACTTTTGACAAAATTGTCTAAAGAAATAAAAGATTGATATTTTTTTAATAGAAATACAATTTGTATAAAATTTTCTATAGACATTAAATTTTGTTAAAATTGTCTATAGAAATAAAATTTTGACAAAATTTTTTTATGGAATTAAAATTTTGACAAAATTTTTTTATGGAATTAAAATTTTGACAAAATTTTCTATAAAAATAAAATTGTGACAAAATTTTCTATAGATATAAAATTTTGACAAAATTTTTTATAAAAATAAAATTGTGACAAAATTGTCTAAAGAAATGAAAGATTGATATTTTTTTTTATAGAAATAAAATTTGTATAAAATTTTCTATAGACATTAAATTTTGTTAAAATTATCTATAGAAATAAAATTTTGACAAAATTTTTTTATGGAATTAAAATTTTGACAAAAATTTTTTATGGAAATAAAATTTTGCCAAAATTTTCTATAAAAATAAAATTGTGACAAAATTTTCTATAGATATAAAATTTTGACAAAATTTTTTATAAAAATAAAATTGTGACAAAATTGTCTAAAGAAATGAAAGATTGATATTTTTTTATAGAAATAAAATTTGTATAAAATTTTCTATAGACATTAAATTTTGTTAAAATTATCTATAGAAATAAAATTTTGACAAAATTTTTGTATGGAATTAAAATTTTGACAAAATTTTTTTATGGAAATAAAATTTTGCCAAAATTTTCTATAAAAATAAAATTGTGACAAAATTTTCTATAGATATAAAATTTTGACAAAATTTTTTATAAAAATAAAATTGTGACAAAATATTCTATAGATATAAAATTTTGACAAATTTTTTTATAGAAATAGAATTTTGATAAAATTTTTTATAGAAATAAAATGCCGACAATATTTTCTCTCTACCCTTGTAATTTAGTATATGCATGGTTTTGAGTTGACATCAAATTCAATGCCCCATAATTTATGAACGATTTTACTCATATATTTGTCTGTGTTCTTTGATCTGTGAACATTTACGGGCATGTTTTATTTGTTATTCGATTCCTTTTACTTGTTGTCTTGTCTTCCAGTGATAACTATTCCAAATGTTTGCGGTGTTGGGCATTTTGCAAATTTTTTGGTAGCTGGCGTTTATCACTGCCGTACATGGCTATTGGCACAACTCTAATGGTGTGGCCTCACAATCTCTGGTTAAGCTATGTGGCCGGTATATTGCTTATCCTATTGGCAGTTCTACGGCTATGTCTGGTCTTTCGCTTCAGCAACAATGCCAAAGATGAGGGTTTATTGCCACAATGTGATTTCGAAAAGTATGTTGTTTGGAAAGCGATAGAAGAAGTTGCTTTATTATAAATCATTTCATTAATTTAATAAAAAACAAATGCATTCCCATTTTATTATAGAATTGAGAGTGGTCCAGATATTGCCGAAGAGGGATTTATTGAAATTGGACCGTGTCTGGATGAAGATGAGGCCTTGGATGATGTTTGCTAATATTGTGTTTTAATGTTTTATTTTTTTGGAGGAGCTGTAACCACCACAATGAAATTTTCTTAATTAATTTAAATTTAGTTTGATAAAGTTTTAAAAATATTATAATAATATATATAAAATATTAAAATATGAAAAAATTATAATTATACATAAATGCAGATGAAGAAGAAGAAGAAATAAAAAAAAGCTTTTATATGTTAAAAAATATATTTTTGTAAATTTTATGTACGACATTTTTCATCATCACCCAAAGGCATCCTAAAACAAGTAAGTAAAGTCTAAAGTCGGGCGGGGCCACCTATATTATACCCTTCACCACTATGTAGACCAAAATTTGTGTTACCATCTCAACTCCTTCCAATTTGTTGGGAGATTGGAGACAATTTTTTTTATCTACAATGCGTAGGATATGACTAAGTTATGGGGAAATTATCATAGAATTTTGTGTAAAATGTGGGCCATATTTGCATAAATCGGAAGAACAAATATATGGAGGCTTCATGTAAATCTGAACCAAATTAGAGCAAAATTGACACACTAAAATGTTATATTAAATACGTTCTCTGTGGAAAGTATCGAGTCAATTGGAGGAAAATCCCATTGAAAATGCGTCTAAAATATGAAACATTCTACCATATTTGCCCAACTCTGGCGTACATATATATCTACATCTGAACCGATTTTGACCAAAATTTGGCATGCATACACTGAAAAAAATATTGTCTTGAGGCCAAAGATTTCATTTCATACGAAGGGAAATTTTGCTTAGTATAAAAGACGCATTTCTATAAAGTTTTTTTCTTTGGCCAAAAGTCGATAAACTTTTCAATGAAGTCGTATTGTTCTTATAATTAAGTGATTTTACTTACAAATGGGTATCATAACATGAAAGACAAATTTTTTGGGGTAAGGTTAACTTGACTTAAAAAATTCAGAAAAATTCTTTAAAATTAATGAAATTGTCTTTAAATTTGTTGTCTTTTTGCATCTTGACGATAAAGCAAAAAATTGTTCAAAAATAGGACATGTTTTTCAACACTTTATTTTAAAGACGTTTTTTACTTGAAACAGAGCATAATTTCTACTGGATGTCGAGTCTGAAGTTGGAAAATAAAGTTGTCGTTAACTCGTTTTTAAAGGACTTTGATAGTATATGAAGAAAACAAGTATACACTGAAAAAAAAGCATGCCCGGTTCCAAAGATTTTGTCTTTACTTTAAAAATTTTGGTATTGATTCCGAGCCAAAGAAGCGGAGAATACAAGTAAGGATACTTTTAAGACAAAATTCTCTTTTAAATTTGGGTTTTGTGTATTTGCTTCTAGGAAGCAAATTTTAATTTTTCGCTTTTTCAGCTTTTTGTCTTCATATGCTAACAAAGTCCTTTAAAAACGAGTTAACGACAACTTTATTTTCAAAATTAAGACTCGACTTCCAGTAGTAATTACGCTATGTTTCAAGTAAAAAGCGCCTTTAAAATAAAGTGTTGGAAAACATGTCCTATATTTGAACGATTTTTTGCTTTATAGTCAAGATGCAAAAGACAATAAATTTAAAGACAATTTCATTAAATTTAAAGAATTTTTCTGAATTATTAAAGTCAAGTTGACCTTAGCCCTAACATATTTTCTTTCATGTTATGATACCCATTTTTAAGTGAAATCACTTAATTATAAGGATAATACGACTTCATTGAAAAGTTTATCGACTTTTGGACAAGGAAAAAAACTTTATATTAGAGAAATGCGTCTTCTATGCTAAGCAAAATTTGCATTCGTATTTTAAAGACATGAAATCTTTAATCCCACGACAATATTTTTTCCAGTGTATACAGCACTAAGTTCGGCAGGGCCGAATCTTAAATACCCACCACCATGAACCAAATATTAGGGTTTCCTTTGCAATTTCAGGACGACTTGAGGACATTTCCCGAAGATAAATTTAAAGATTTCACCTATGAGGACTATATCAGATTCTGGATTTATAAGAACAATTTTTGTTTGAGTTTTAGAGGAATCATTAACATCTCTTGTAAGTGTGCAAGAAAATTATAAAATAACGTCTTGATTTGAAATCTTAAATCTGTAGATTTTCACCCGAAAGTTAAAATTTGGAAATTTTACATTGAGCTTCAAGCAATTTTCATGATCAGTGCGCCTTCTACACCCTCAAGTAGTGAAGTCGGTCTATATGGAGGCATTACCAAATGGACCGATAAAAACTTAATCCGATACACGTTTTTGGGAGCCTAAAATACCAGAATATTTACAATTTCAGGCAAATCAGATAAAAACTACGGCTTCTAGAAACCCAAGGAGTTAAATCGGGAGATCGTTCTTATGGGGGCTATACTAAAATACGGACCAATACTCACCGTTTTCGGCACACCTCTTTATGACCCCAAAATACCTCTAGATTTCCAATTTCAGGTAAATAGGATAAAAACTTCGGATTCTAGAAGCTCAAGAAGTAAAATCGGGAAATCGGTCTATATGGAGGCTATACCAAAATATGGACCGATACTCACCATTTTAGGCACACCTCTTTATGGTGCTAAAATACCTCTAGATTTCCAATTTCAGACAAATTGGATAAAAACTACGGTCTCTATAAGTCCAAGACCCCAAATCGGGAGGTCGTTTTATATGGGTACCATACCAAAACATGGACCGATACTCACAATTTTTGGCACACGTATTTGTGGTCCTACAATACCTCTAGATTTCCAATTTCAGGTAAATTGAATAAAAACTGCGGTTTCTATAAGCCCAAGAAGTAAAATCGGGAGATCGGTCTATATGGGGGCTATACCAAAATATGGACCGATACTCAAAATTTTTGGCACACGTATTTGTGGTCCTACAATAACTCTAGATTTAAAATTTCAGGTAAATTGAATAAAAACTGCGGTTTCTATAAGCCCAAGACCCCAAATCGGGAGGTCGTTTTATATGGGGACCATACCAAAACATGGACCGATACTCACAATTTTTGGCACACGTATTTGTGGTCCTACAATACCTCTAGATTTCAAATTTCAGGTAAATTGAATAAAAACTGCGGTTTCTATAAGCCCAAGAAGTAAAATCGGGAGATCGGTCTATATGGGGGCTATACCAAAATATGGACCGATACACACAATTTTTGGCACACGTATTTGTGGTCCTACAATACCTCTAGATTTCCAATTTCAGGTAAATTGAATAAAAACTGCGGTTTCTATAAGCCCAAGAAGTAAAATCGGGAGATCGGTCTATATGGGGGCTATACCAAAATATGGACTGATACTCACAATTTTTGGCACACCTCTTTATGGTCATAAAATACCTCGAGATTTCAAATTTCAGGTTGGATAAAAACTTCCATTTCTATAAGCCCAAGAACCCAAATCGGGAGGTCGGCTTATATGGGGACTATATCAAAACCTAGACCGATATAGCCCATCTTCGAACTTGACCAGCCTGCAGACAAAAGACGAGTTTGTGCAAAATTTCAGCACGATTGCTTCATTAGTGAAGACTGTAGCGTGATTACAACAGACAGACAGACAGACGGACCTCGTTATATCGTCTTAGAATTTCTCCCTGATCAAGAATATATATACTTTATATAGTCGGAAATCGATATTTCGATGTGTTACAAACGGAATGACAAACTTATTATACCCCCGTCACCATTCTATGGTGGTGGGTATAAAAAGCTGAAAAAGCGAAAAATTAAAATTTGCTTCCTAAAAGCAAGAACACAAAGCCTAAATTTAGAAGAGAATTGTTTCTTAAAAGTATCCTTACTTGTATACTCTGCTTCTTTGGCTCGGAATCAATACCAAATTTTTTAAAGTAAAGACAAAATCTTTGGAACCGGGCATGTTTTTTTTTCAGTGTAGTTAGAAAAATAATTCTGTTATCTCTGCAAAATTTCACGTAACTCGAAGTATAACTTTGGCCTCCGTGGTCATATGAGTGTAAATCGGGCGAAAGATATATATAGGAGCTATACAGTAGTTTTCGCTTATAGTCCACACCAATAGTTGCACAACTTTTTGGACTATAAGTGAAATTCGACAGTTAAGCAAATTCATTTATATGCCACTTTGGTATATAACTGTTTTCACACATTTCCAGGAATATGACGATAAACAGAAAATAAAAACAAGTATATACGGCTGTAAGTTCGGCCAGGTCGATCTTATGTACCCTCCACCATGGATTGCATAGAAACTTGTACTAAAGACTGCACGCAGAGAAGAAACATGATTGTCACAATCATATTCGAAGAGCAAAATAATATGATAGGAACTATTTTTGCGGCGACCATGTAACATTTTAACCTGCAACCATGTTGGCTCAGTGAACATGGTTCTAAGAAAAATACAATTGTCCTCATCTAAAATGTTATTATATTGATAAAAAGAATTTTGTTTCCATTAAAAGACAATGGTCACGATCTAAAATGTTATGTTATTCGTCAAAAATGTTTTTCTTCTAGTTAAAAGAACATGGTCACAACCTAAAATGTTTTGATTTTTATGAAAAAACTATTTTCGTCGTCGAAAAAAGGACGCCACTTGAGAAAAGAAAACACAAAATCAACTTTATTTATTTGTTTTTATTTATTTATAAACTAAATCATTGCTTATTTCTATTTATAATGTCGTGCAAGCAAACATCACATATTTTTACACACTCTAGTTTGGTTCAATTTCAACAATAAGTAATCATTCCATATTTACTTCGTGCCCATCAAATGTACAAACGCAGACATCATGTAACTGCAAATAAAAATAAATTATACCATATATCAAAATGCAGAACAAAAACCAGGTACATTTTTTTCAACTACACTTTCCTTTTTTGTATTCACATAAAACCACGTGCCATTTGTGAATAAATAAATTAACACAAAACACAATAATTCCGTATTCTCCGTCCATTCCAAGAAACAATCAACACACGACTGACGCGCAAAATGAAAATCGTGTGTACCTGCTCAATGTTTTTATAAAATTCTTGTCGCTGCAAAAATGGTCACGAAAACAATGTACATGGTCTTTATGGCCATGTAATGGTTGTATACATGTCTATACGTAAACTATAAAAATACTTTTTTCTCTGCAAAAAAGTAAAAAAATTGAATGGTCAGGTACATGATTTTCCTGACCATATAATGGTCTCCAATTCTATCATTTAAATGATAGAACATGTTTGCGGTATTTGATAACCATTCAAATGCTTATTGCCAACATATATTTTTCTCCGCTCGAAAATTATTTTTACAAAGACAAAATACATGGTTTTCGCGACAATTACATACTCTAAATAAGCATTAAATGGATGCGGCAACCATGTCCAAACATGTTTTTTCTGTGCGTGTGTCATCCACAATCGAAGTAATTGGGTTGCGTTAACACTTGCTTATGGCAGGTATCTTAAAACTTCTTAACACCGTCTTCTCAATTGTAAGTTAGTCCATACGGGGTATATATTAAACAAAAAAGGCCAATTAAATACGTTTAGAATTCAGTTTGACAAAATTTTTAATAGAAATAAAATTTTGACAAAATTTTCTATAGAAATAAAATTTTGATAAAACCTTCTATACCAACAACATTTTGACAAAATTTTCTATAGAAATAAAATTTTGACAAAATTTTCTACAGAAATACAAGTATATTCGGCCGTAAGTTCGGCCAGGCCGAAGCTTATGTACCCTCCACCATGGATTGTGTAGAAACTTCTACTGAAGACTGTCATCCACAATCGAATTACTTGGGTTGCGGTAACACTTGCCGATGGCAAGGTATCTTAACACTTCCTAACACCGTAATATATACCACATAGTCCATACGTGGTTTATATTAAACTAAAAAAGGCAGATTAAAGACGTATATAATTAAGTTTAAAGTTTCTATAGAAATAAAATTTTGACAACATTTTCTATAGAAGTAAAATTTGGAAAAAAAATTCTATAGAAATAAAATTTGGAAAAAATTTACTATAGAAATAAAATTTTGGCAAAATATTCTATAGAAATAAAATTTTGACAAAATTTTCTATAGAAATAAAATTTTTACAAAATTTTCTATAGAAAAAAAAAATGTTGACAAAAGTTTCTATAGAATTTGACAATGTTTTCTATAAAAATAAAATTTTGGTAGATTATTTTTGGCTCGAATGGCACCCATGATTATGAACCGATATCATATGCTGACACCAAGTACCAAATTTCAACCGGATCGGATGAAAGTTGCTTCTCTTAGAGGCTCCGCAAGCCAAATCTGGGGATCGATTTATATGGGGGCTATATATAATTATGGACCGATATGGACCAATTCCTGCATGGTTGTTGGATACCATATACTACCACCACGTACATAATTCCAACCGGATCGGATGAATTTTGCTCCTCTAAGAGGCTCCGGAGGTCAAATTTGGGGATCGGCTTATATTGGGGGCTATATATAATTATGGACCGATATGGACCAATTTTGGCATGGTTGTTAGAGACAATATACTAACACCACGTACCAAATTTCAATCGGATCGGATGACTTTTGCTCCTCTAAGAGGCTCCGGAGTTCAAATGTGGGGTCGGTTTATATGGGGGCTATATATAATTATGGGCCCATGTGGACCAATTTTTGCATGTTCATTAGAGAACATATACCAACACCATGTACCAAATTTCAGCCGGATCGGATGAAATTTGCTTCTCTTAGAGGCTCCGCAAACCAAATCGGGGGATCGGTTTATATGGAGGCTATATATAACTGTGGACCGATGTGGACCAATTTTTGCATGGTTGTTAGAGACCATATACTAACACCGTGTACCAAATTTCAGCCGGATCGGATGAAATTTGCTTCTCTTAGAGCAATCGCAAGCCAAATTTGGGGTTCCGTTTATATGGGGGCTATATATAACTATGGACCGATGTGGACCAATTTTTGCATGGTTGTTAGAGACCATATACTAACACCATGTACCAAATTTCAGCCGGATCGGATGAAGCCAAATTTGGGGGTCCGTTTATATGGGGGCTATACGTAAAAGTGGACCGATATGGACCAATTTTTGCACGGTTGTTAGAGACCATATACTAACACCATGTACCAAATTTCAGACGGATCGGATGAAATTTGCTTCTCTTAGAGCAATCGCAAGCCAAATTTGGGGGTCCGTTTATATGGGGGCTATATATAATTATGGACCGATGTGGACCAATTTTTGCATGGTTGGTAGATACCATATACTAACACCATGTCCCAAATTTCAGCCTGATCGGTTGAAATTTTCTTCTCTTAGAGGCTCCGCAAGCCAAATTTGGGGGTCCGTTTATATGTTGGCTATACGTAAAAGTGGACCGATATGGCCCATTTGCAATACCATCCGACCTACATCAATAACAACTAATTGTGCCAAGTTTCAAGTCGATAGCTTGTTTCGTTCGGAAGTCAGCGTGATTTCAACAGACGGACGGACGGACATGCTTAGATCGACTCAGAATTTCACCACGACCCAGAACATATATACTTTATGGGGTCTAAGAGCAATATTTCGATGTGTTACAAACGGAATGACAAAGCTAATATACCCCCCATCCTATGGTGGAGGGTATAAAAAGGCAATTTATTTTGTGTACCCAGAACGCATTTTTGTTATTGTAGTTTGAGGCAAAAAAGATTGAATTTCCCTATTTTCTTAATATGTACCAATACTGCCAATCTGGCGCATTTTTCATGATGTTGCCAAAATTTTATATTATTGTGGACTATATCTTAAATATTTTATATCGATTTCTTTTTATCAGCACAATAAAAAACGGAATATATGCAAAATCGGCCTCACATATAGGCTGGATTATTCAGCAAACTATATGTGTGAAAGTTATGTCATAATGACACTAGAAGAATAGTTTTTGGACTATATGTGTAAACCTCCTATATGGGCGACGGACTATAAGCGAAAACTACTGTATATAAATCTGAACCGATTTCAACCAAATTTGGAAAACTCAACGATACTATTAAGGGTACTCTTTGTGCAACATTTGAAGCATGTCAGGGCAATATTTTGGCTTTTGGGATCATATAAGTTCAAATCGGACCAAAGATATATATGGGAGCTACATCTAAATCTGAACCGATTTCAACCAAATAACGATACCATCAAACGCACCTCTCGTGCAAAATTTGAAGCAAATCACGGCAAAACTCTGGCTTTTGAGGCCATATAAGTCCAAATCGTGCGAAAGATATATATGGGAGCTATATCTAAATCTGAACCGACTTAAAGCAAATTTACCAAGCATTGGTAGAATATCAATACTGCTCTCTACGCAAAATTTCACGAAAATCGGTAGTAAACTTTGGCCTCTGTGGTCATATGAGTCTAAATCGGACGAAAGATATATATGGGAGCTATATCTAAATCTGAACCGATTTGGCTGATATTTTGCAAGTTTTTCTCATAAAGACTCATAAGATATTCGGTTGTACGGAATTTGAAGAAAATCGGTTGATAAACACGCCAACTATGACCAGATCGGGAATAAATATATATGGCAGCTATATCTAAATCTGAACCGATTTTTTCCAAAATCAATAGCGATGGTATCTGTTCCAAAAAACCACACTATGCCTAATTTGAGAACGATCGGACTTAAACTGCGACATGTACTTTACACACAAAAATACATGAACAGACAGACCGACAGACGGACAGACGGACATCGCTAAATCGACTCAGAATTTAATTCTAAGACGATCGGTATACTAAACGATGGGTTTCAGACTTTTCCTTCTTGGCGTTACATACAAATGCACAAACTTATTATACCCTGTATCACTGTAGTGGTGAAGGGTATAAAAAGTTTATAATCTTTTCTTCAAAAAAAAAAAGTAGTTGCTATTGATGTAGGTCGGATGGTATTCCAAATGGGCCATATCGGTCAACTTTTACGTATAGCCCCCATATAAACAGACCCCCAAATTGGTTTGCGAGGCCTCTAAGAGAAGCAAATTTCATCCGATCCGGCTGAAATTTGGTACATGGTGTTAGTATATGGTCTCTAACAACCATGCAAAAATTGGTCCACATCGGTCTATAATTATATATAGCCCCCATATAAACCGATCCCCCGATTGGGCTTGCAAGGCCTCTAAGAGAACCAAATTTCATCCGATCCGGCTGAAATTTGGTACATGGTGTTAGTATATGGTCTCTAACAACCATGCAAACATTGGTCAACATCGGTCCATAATTATATATAGCCCCTATATAAACCGATCCCCAGATTTGATCTCCGGAGCCTCTTACAGGAGCAAAAGTCATCCGATCCGATTGAAATTGAGTACGTGGTGTTAGTATATGGTCTCTAACAACCATGCAAGAATTGGTCCATATCGGTCCATAATTATATATAGCCCCCATATAAACGGACCCCCAAATTTGGCTTGCGATTGCTCTAAGGGAAGCAAATTTCATCCGATCCGGCTGAAATTTGGTAGATGATGTTGGTATATGGTCCCTATCAACCATGCCAAAATTGGTCCATAATTATATATAGCCTCCATATAAATCGATCCCCAGATTTGTCCTACGGAGCCTCTTGAAGGAGCAAAATTCATCCGATCCGGTTGAAATTTGGAACGTGGTGTTAGAATGTGGTCTCTAACAAACACGCAAGAATTGGTCCATATCGGTCCATAATCATATATAGCCCCCATATAAGCCGTTCCCCAGATTTGATCTCCGCAGCCTCTTGGAGGAGTAAAATTCATCTGATCCGGTTGAAATTTGCAACGTGGTGTTAGAATGTGGTCTCTAACAAACACGCAAGAATTGGTCCATATCGGTCCATAATCATATATAGCCCCCATATAAGCCGTTCCCCAGATTTGATCTCCGCAGCCTCTTGGAGGAGCAAAATTTATCTGATCCTGTTGAAATTTGCAACGTGGTGTTAGTATAAGGCCGCTAATTACCATGCCAAAATTGGTCCATATCGGTCTATAGTTATATATAGCCGATCCTCAATCACACAAAAATTGGTCCATATTGGTTCATATTTAATCATGGTTGCCACTCGAGCCAAAAATAATCTACCAAGATTTTATTTTTATAGAAAACATTGTCAAAATGTTATTTCTATAGAAAATTTAGTCAAAATTTTATTTCTATAGAAAATTTTGTCAAAATTTTATTTCTATAGAACATTTTGTTAAAATTTTATTTCATCAAAATTTTATTTCTATAGAAAATTTTATCTAAATTTTATTTCTATAGAAAATTGTTTCCAAATTTCACTTCTATAGAAAATGTTGTCAAAATTTTATTTCTATAGAAACTTTAAACTTAATTATATACGTATTTAATCGGCCTTTTTATACCCTCCATCATAGGATGGGGGTATATTAACTTTGTCATTCCGTTTGTAACACATCGAAATATTGCTTTAAGACCCCATAAAGTATATATATTCTGGGTCGTGGTGAAATTCTGAGTCGATCTAAGCATGTCCGTCCGTCCGTCCGTCCGTCCGTCCGTCCGTCTGTTGAAATCACGCTAACTTCCGAACGAAACAAGCTATCGACTTGAAACTTGGCACAAGTAGTTGTTATTGATGTAGGTCGGATGGTATTGAAAATGGGCCATATCGGTCCACTTTTACGTATAGCCCCCATATAAAGGGACCCTCAGATTTGGCTTGTGGAGCCTCTAACAGAAGCATATTTCATCCGATCCGGCTGAAATTTGGTACATGGTGTTGGTATATGGTCTCTAACAACCATGCAAAAATTGGTCCACATCGGTCCATAATTATATATAGCCCCCATATAAACCGATCCCCAGATTTGGCTTGCGGAGCCTAAAAGAGAAGCAAATTTCATCCGATCTGGCTGAAATTTGGTACATGGTGTTGGTATATGGTCTCTAACAACCATGCAAAAATTGGTCCACATCGGTCCATAATTATATATAGCCCCCATATAAACCGATCCCCAGATTTGGCTTGCGGAGCCTCAAAGAGAAGAAAATTTCATCCGATCCGGCTGAAATTTGGTACACGATGTTGGTATATGGTCTCTAACAACCATGAAAAAATTGGTCCATATCGGTACATAATTATATATAGCCCACATATAAACCGATCCCCAGATTTGGCTTGCGGAGCCTAAAAGAGAAGCAAATTTCATCCGATTCGGCTGAAATTTGGTACATGGTGTTGGTATATGGTCTCTAACAACCATGAAAAAATTGGTCCACATCGGTCCATAATTATATATAGCCCCCATATAAACCGATCCCCAGATTTGGCTTGCGGAGCCTCAAAGAGAAGAAAATTTCATCCGATCCGGCTGAAATTTGGTACATGGTGTTGGTATATGGTCTCTAACAATCATGCAAAATTTGGTCCACATCGGTCCATAATTATATATAGCCCACATATAAACCGATCCCCAGATTTGGCTTGCGGAGCCTCAAAGAGAAGCAAATTTCATCCGATCCGGCTGAAATTTGGTACATGATGTTGGTATATGGTCTCTAACAACCATGCAAAAATTGGTCCACATCGCTTCATAATTATATATAGCCCCCATATAAACCGATCCCCAGATTTGGCTTGCGAAGTCTCCAAGAGAAGCAAATTTCATCCAAGCCGGTTGTAATTTGGAACATGGTGTTAGTATATGATCTTTACCAACCGTGCCAGAATTGGTCCATATCGGCTTATAATTATATATAGCCCCCATATAAAACGTTCTCCAGATTTGACCTCCGGAGCCTCTTGGAGGAGCAAAATTCATCCGATCCGGTTCAAATTAGGAACGTGGTGTTAGTATATGGTCGCTAACAACCATACCAAAATTGGTCCAATCACACAAAAATTGGTCCATATCGGTTCATAATCATGGTTGCCACTAGAGCCAAAAATAATCTACCAAAATTTTATTTCTATAGAAAATTTTGTCAAAATGTTATTTCTATAGAAAATTTTGTCAAAATTTTATTTCTAGAGAAAATTTTGTTAACATTTTATTCGGTTCATAATAAAATTTTCATCATTTTCAAAATTTTATTTCTATAGAAAATTTTGTCAAAATTTTATTTCTAAAGAAAATTTTGTTCAAATTTTATTCGGTTCATAATCATGATTGCCACTCGAGCCACAAATAATCTACCAAGATTTTATTTCTATAGAAAATTTTGTGAAAATTTTATTTCTATAGAAAATTTTGTTAAAATTTTATTTCTGTAGAAATTTTTGTCAAAATTTTCTTTCGATAGAAAATTTTGTCAACATTTTTATTTCTATAGAAAATTTTGTTAAAATTTTATTTCTATAGAAAATTTTGTTAAAATTTTATTTCTGTAGAAAATTTTGTCAAAATTTTATGTCTACTTTGTCAAACTGAATTATATACGTATTGGATCGATCTTTTTTGATTTAATTTATACCACGTATGGACTTACATACAATTTAGAAGATGGTGTTAGGAGGCTTTAAGATACCTTGCCATCGGCAAGCGTTACCGCAACTTAAGTAATTCGATTGTGGATGGCAGTGTTTAGAAGAAGTTTCTACGCAATCCATGATGGAGGGTACATAAGCTTCGGCCTGGCCGAACTTACGGCCAGGCCGAAGCTTATGTAATTTATACCACGTATGGACTTACATACAATTTAGAAGATGGTGTTAGGAGGCTTTAAGATACCTTGCCATCGGCAAGCGTTACCGCAACTTAAGTAATTCGATTGTGGATGGCAGTGTTTAGAAGAAGTTTCTACGCAATCCATGATGGAGGGTACATAAGCTTCGGCCTGGCCGAACTTACGGCGGTATATACTTGTTTAGTTTAACATATACCACGTATGGACTATGTGGTATATATTACGGTGTACGGTTTAAGATACCTTGCCATCGGCAAGTGTTACCGCAACCCATGTAATTCGATTGTGGATGACAGTCTTTCGTATAAGTTTCTACGCAATCCATGGTGGAGGGTACATAAGATTCGACCTGGCCGAACTTACGGCCTTATATACTTGTTTTTTTTTTTTTTAATTAACAAAAAAAATTTAATTTGAAGTATCTGTTATAATTTGTATTTTTCAACTAGCATTTGTTTGTACGTGATTAGCATTATTAATATACCGCAAAGAGAGCATGAAAATTCCATAAAGGAGATCTGTATCCTAATTTTAATTATTATTGATCTTACTCGTAGATTTAAAGCTGCATAGATCCCTAAAATTGTCTCTATTTTAATGAAGCCGCATTTTTGACTTGGACTATATCAAAATCATTTAAGGCAAATCTTACAATCCAAGTAAATTTTTTTAAGAGCACATATATCGATTTTGGTCCATACTGGATGCAAATCTTTTTGGACCCAACCCAATTTCAGGCAAATTGAAAAAAAAAACATAAGAAGCCAAATCCAGATATTGGTCTATATACCAAACTATGAGCCGATATAAACCGAAATATATAAATAAAGATTTGTACTTACCAACCAACTTCTATTTAGATTTATTTACTAAATAAATGATTTCACTTATTAATATTATTTAACATTTATTCTAACAATAACTTTTTAAGTTTTAGTTTTGTTTTTTTTATTTTGTCTACAATTCAGTTTTTGTGAATTTTTATCAATAACAATTTATAGTTTTAAATTTTGTTAACTTGCTAGGCAATATTGATTATTTTTAGTTTAGTTTCGTTAAGTTAAATATTTTCTTTTAATTGTTTATTTTTATATAATGATAATTGCATTTACTTTACTGAGGTAGTTCATTTCATTCCTTTGGATATCAGTTTACAAGGGCAGGTTGTATTTTGGATTTTAACAATATTTTTGTCGTTTTGTTTTAATGTCTATATATGAAATTCATTTCAATTACTTCTGATGGTTGATGTTTGATTTTCATATTTATTTCTATTAAAAGATTTCGAAATTGCGTTACTGTAATAATGAAATTAAAACAAATTTTCACATTAAAAATAGAAAAAAAATGAACAAAAGCCCATGTAAAAATATCGAAAATTTAAAAAGTGAAATATTTAAAAAAACAAAGAAAATGAAAGTCCTAGTAAAAACAAGTATATACGGCCGTAAGTTCGGCCAGGCCGAAGCTTATGTACCCTCCACCATGGATTGCGTAGAAACTTCTTCTAAACACTGCCATCCACAATCGAATTACTTAAGTTGCGGTAACGCTTGCCGATGGCAAGGTATCTTAAAACCTCCTAACACCGTCTTCTAAATTGTATGTAAGTCCATAAATATTTTAAATCAAAAAGGATCGATCAAATACGTATATAATTCAGTTTGACAAAATTTTCTATAGAAATAAAATTTTGACAAAATTTTCTATAGAAATAAAATTTTAATAAAATTTTCAATAGAAATAAAATTTTGACCAAATTTTCTATAGAAATAAAATTTTGACAAAATTTTCTATTGAAATAAATTTTAATAAAATTTTCAATAGAAATAAAATTTTAACAAAATTTTCTATAGAAATAAAATTTTGACAAAATTTTCTATAGAAATAAAATTTTGACAAAATTTTCTATAGAAATAAAATTTTAACAAAATTTTCAATAGAAATTAAATTTTAACAAAATTTTCTATAGAAATAAAATTTTGACAAAATTTTCTATAGAAATAAAATTTTAACAAAATTTTCAATAGGAATAAAATTTTAACAAAATTTTCTATAGAAATAAAGTTTTGACAAAATTTTCTATAGAAATAAAATCTTAACAAAACTTTCAATAGAAATAAAATTTTAACAAAATTTTCTATAGAAATAAAATTTTGACAAAATTTTCTATAGAAATAAAATTTTAACAAAATTTTCAATAGAAATAAAATTTTAACAAAATTTTCTATAGAAATAAAATTTTGACAAAATTTTATATAGAAATAAAATTTTAACAAAATTTTCTATAGAAATAAAATTTCAACAAAATTTTCTATAGGAATAAAATTTTAATAAAATTTTCAATAGAAATAAAATTTTAACAAAATTTTCTATAGAAATAAAATTTTGACAAAATTTTCTATAGAAATAAAATTTTAACAAAATTTTCAATAGAAATAAAATTTTAAAAAAATTTTCGATAGAAATAAAATTTTGACAAAATTTTCTATAGAAATAAAATTTTAACAAAATTTTCAATAGAATTTTAACAAAATTTTCTATAGAAATAAAATTTTGACAAAATTTTCTATAGAAATAAAATTTTAACAAAATTTTCTATAGAAATAAAATTTTGACAAAATTTTCTATAGAAATAAAATTTTAACAAAATTTTCAATAGAAATAAAATTTTAACAAAATTTTCTATAGAAATGCAATTTTGACAAAATTTTCTATAGAAATAAAATTTTAACAAAATTTTCAATAGAAATAAAATTTTAACAAAATTTTCTATAGAAATAAAATTTTGACAAAATTTTCTATAGAAATAAAATTTTAACAAAATTTTCAATAGAAATAAAATTTTAACAAAATTTTCGATAGAAATAAAATTTTAATAAAATTTTCAATAAAATTTTTTACTTTTCTATAGAAATAAAATTTTAACAAAATTTTCTATAGAAATAAAATTTTAATAAAATTTTCAATAGAAATAAAATTTTAACAAAATTTTCTATAGAAATAAAATTTTGACAACATTTTCTATAGAAATAAAATTTTGACATATTTTTCTGTAGAAATAAAATCTTAACAAAACTTTCAATAGAAATAAAATTTTAACAAAATTTTCTATAGAAATAAAATTTTGACAAAATTTTCTATAGAAATAAAATAAAATTTTAACAAAATAGAAATAAAATTTTAACAAAATTTTCTATAGAAATAAAATTTTGACAAATTTTTCTATAGAAATAAAATTTTAACAAAATATTCTATAGAAATAAAATTTAAAAAATAAAATTTCAATAGAATTTTAACAAGTTTTCTATAGAAATAAAATTTTGACAAACTTTTCTATAGAAATAAAATTTTGACAAAATTTTCTATAGAAATAAAATTTTAACAAAATATTCTATAGAAATAAAATTTTTATAAAATTTTCAATAGAATTTTAACAAAATTTTCTATAGAAATAAAATTTTGACAAACTTTTCTATAGAAATAAAATTTTAACAAAATTTTCAATAGAAATAAAATTTTGGTAGATTATTTTTTGCTCGAGTGGCAAACACGATTATGAACCGAATAAAATTTTAGCAAAATTTTCTATAGAAATAAAATTTTGACAAAATTTTCTATATAAATAAAATTTTGGTAGATTATTTTTGGCTCGAGTGGCACCCATGATTATGAATCGATATGGACCAATTCTTGTGTGATTGGAGATCGGCTATATATAACTATAGACCGATATGGACAAATTTCTGCATGGATGTTGGAGACAATATACTAACACCACGTTCCACATTTGACCCGGATCGGATGAATTTTGCTCCTCCAAGAGGCTCCGGAGGTCAAATCTGGCGAACGGTTTATATGGGGGCTATATATAATTATGGACCGATATGGACCAATTCTGGCACGATTGTTATATATACTTATAGACCGATGTGGACCAATTTTGGCATGGTTGTTAGAGACCATATACCAACACCATGTACCAAATTTCAGCTGGATCGTATGAAAGATCCTTCTGTGAGATGCTCCGCAAGCCAAATCTGATGGTCCTTTTATATGGGTCGATAGTTTCAAGTCGATAGCTTGTTTCGTTGGGAAGTCAGCGTGATTTCAACAGACGAACGGACGGACATGCTTAGATCGACTCAGAATTTCACCACGACCCAGTATATATTTACTTTATGGGGACTTAGAGCAATATTTCGATGTGTTACAAACGGAATGACAAAGTTAATATACCCCCCCCCCCCATCATATGGTGGATGGTATAAGAATAGCCTAAAACCCAAATAAATTAAAATTTGTTTCTTGGAATCAAGTATGCAAATTTAAAAGAGAATTGTGTCTTAAATGTGTCCCTTCTTGAATTCTCTACTTATTTGGCTCGAAATAAATACCAAATTCGTTAGTGTAAAGACAAAGTCTTTGGAACCGAGCCTGCTTTGTTTTCAGTGTATAGCTAGACATCGACGTTTTTCATTCACTAGTGTATGAAAATATAACAGCAGACATTGATTTGTGTTTTAGTAGATTGTTTTTTTTTTTTATGAGTGTAGATTTTAAAATATTATGCAAATATTTATACCCTTCGCCACACTGTCGAACAGGGTATTATAAGTTAGTGCATATCTTTGCAACACTCAGAAGGAGACGAGATAGACACAAGGTCGGAAAAAAGTTACGGTCACAGTTCGGTCCTCAAAATAATGCCAGATGTGCCTAACGTAGTGGATTACACTTTGACGAGACCACTTTTCGACAATAAGTTTGGACTCTAATTCCCAACAGTGAGGCGTGGTGTACACGGACCCCGGGGAATAAAAGATATATAGATTTCTACACTGATGGCTCCAAATTGGATGGCCAAGTGGGTTTCGGAGTATATTCTAAAGATCTGGAACTTCGAATAGCGAAAAGATTACCTGATCACAGTAGTGTTTTTCAGGCTGAAATATTAGTAATAAGAGAAGTGGTGAATTGGCTGAGAAGTAATGCTCCAAGCAATATTGGCATTAATATATACTCAGACAGTCAACCTGCAATAAAATCCTTGGACTCTGTGTTCCTCAACTCGAAAACGGCCATCGACTGCCGCAAATCTCTCAATGAGATGGCTGAGCAGCACAATATTCACCTAATATGGGTGCCTGGCCATAGGAACATACCGGGGAACTGCGAAGCAGATGAGCTAGCAAGGCTAGGAACTACCTTACATATTCCAGGGGAACTAGAATCTGTTGGTATGCCTCTGGCTAGCTCTTACTGCGTGAGAAGGCTGTCATGATGGCAAATGTTCGATGGGAGAATTGCAAGGGTTGTAACGACACCCAGCAAATATGGCCCCATTTAAACTTAAACCGCACACTAGATATGCTAGTGTTCTCGAGACGCCAGATATCACTCCTGATATCTGCTATAACGGGTCGCTGCCTGATAGGCGGTTTTGCAAAAACTATTGGTGCGAAGTATAATGCCTATTGTATGAGCTGTCATGATGCGGAGGAAAAAGAATCAATAAAACTACTCTTCTGTGAGTGGCCTGCATTTTGTGTAAGGCGTAAGCAAATTTTAGGAGCATATAGCTTCAGATTACTGCCGGACCTGGAAAACGTTAACTTAAGCAGTCTGCTAATGTTTTTGGAACAATCTGGTTGGTTCAACAGAAGAAAATAATCGAGAAGGTTCAGCGGTTAAAACTAGAAGTGTCCATATGTAATAGGTACTTTTAGTTAATGTGGTATCACAATGGACTGAATAGTCTAAGTGAGCCTGAATCTTAATCGGGTTGCCACTTTAACCTAACCTAACCTAGATACATGGTGTTTTTGGCAAAAATGCTCAGAGTGGGCTCCTGAGTCGATATAAAGGGTGATACGGTCAAAATTTGGTCAATATAAAATTGACGTATTTCTCTCATTTTGAAGGTGTGTGTGTGTGTGTGTAGAATGTTGCTCCTATTTTGATTTTGGAATTCACTCTTCAGTTGTCAAAATGCCGTCCAAGCAAGAAGAGCAGCGTATCAAAATTTTGCTCGCGCATCGCGAAAATCCGAGCTACTCGCACGCAAAGCTGGCAAAACCGCTAAAAGTTGCCAAATCAACCGTTACAAATGTAATTAAAATGTTTGGGGAACGTTTGTCGACAGCCAAGAAGTCTGGATCGGGGGGAAATCGAAAACCGGAAGCCGCTGAGACGACAAAGAGAGTTGCCGGTAGTTTCAAGCGGAACCCTAACCTCTCTCTCCGAGATGCCGCAAATAAGCTGGGTGTATCGTCTACAACCGTACATCGAGCCAAAAAACGAGCCGGACTATCGACTTACAAGAAGGTAGTGACTCCAAATCGCGATGCTAAACAAAATACGACGGCCAAATCGCGATCCCGGAGGCTGTACACGACGATGCTGACGAAGTTTGACTGCGTGGTAATGGACGACGAAACCTACGTCAAAGCCGACTACAAGCAGCTTCCGGGACAGGAGTTTTATACGGCAAAAGGAAGGGGAAAGGTAGCAGATATTTTCAAGCACATAAAACTGTCAAAGTTCGCAAAGAAATATCTGGTTTGACAAGCCATCTGTACCTGTGGCTTGAAAAGCAGCATTTTCATAGCTTCCGGGACTGTCAACCAAGAAATTTACGTGAAAGAGTGTCTGCTGCCTTTCCTGAAAAACACGGTTGTTCCTGTTTTGGCCGGATTTGGCATCTTGCCATTACGGTAAAAAGGCCATGGAGTGGTACGCCGCTAACAACGTGCAGGTGGTTCCCAAGGACAAGAACCCTCCCAAAATGCCAGAGCTCCGCCCAATTGAGAAATACTGGGCTATTGTCAAGCGGAACCTAAGAAGACCAAAAAAACTGCTAAGGACGAGCAGCTGTTCAAGGCAAACTGGCTTTCTGCGGCGAAGAAGGTGGACAAGGTGGCTGTACAAAATCTGATGGCAGGTGTCAAGCGTGAGGCCCGGCAATTCGGATTTGGAAAAGCGAAAGCCTAACTGAATATTTTTCCTGAATTTTATACTAATTGAACTTGAAAAGGAAATTTAATTTGATTTTTTAAATAAACGATTTCACCGATTTACACGCGTTTTCCCTTGACCAAATGTTGACCGTATCACTCTTTAGCCATGTCCGTCTGTCCGTGAACACATTTTTGTAATCAAAGTCTAGGTCGCAGTTTTAGTCCAATCGACTTCAAATTTGGCACAAGTATGTGTTTTGGCTCAGAATAGAACCCTATTGATTTTGGAAGAAATCGGTTCAGATTTAGGTATATATATATATATATATATATATATATATATATATATATATATATATATATATATATATATATATATATATATATATATATATATATATATATATATATATATATATATATATATATATATATATATATATATATATATATATATATATATATATATTTCGCCCGATATGGACTTATATGGCCCCAGAAGCCAGAGTTTTAACCTAATTTGCTTAAAATTTTGCACAAGAAGAGCAATTAGTACTATAGTCAAGTGTGCTAACTTTTATTTAAATCGGTTCAGATTTAGATATAGTTCCCATATATATCGATCGCCCGATTTACACTCATATGACTACAGTGGCCAATCTTTTACTCTGATTTCATTGAAATTTTGCACAGGGAGTAGAATTAACATTGTAGCTATGCGTGCCCAATTTGGTTGAAATCGGTTCAGATTTAGATATAGCTCCCATATATATCGTTCGCCCGATTTACACTCATATGACCACAGTGGCCAATTTTTTTTCTCCGACTTAGTTGAAATTTTGCACAGGGAGTAGAATTAGCATTGCAGCTATGCGTGCCAAATTTGGTTGAAATCGGTTCAGATTTAGATATATCTCCCATATATGGCTTTCGCCCGATTTACACTCATATGACCACAGAGACCATTTTTAACTCCGATTTAGTTGAAATTTTGCAAAGGGAGTAGAATTGCATTGTAGCTATGCGTGCCAAATTTGGTTGAAATCGGTTTAGATTTTGATATATCTCCCATATATAGCTTTCGCCCGATTTACACTCATATGACAACAGAGGCCAATTTTTAACTCCGATTTAGTCAAAATTTTGCACAGGGAGTAGAATTAGCATTGTAGCTATGCGTGCCAAATTTGGTTGAAATCGGTTCAGATTTAGATATAGCTCCCATATATATGTTTTTCTGATTTCGACAAAAATGGTCAAAATACCAACATTTCCCTTGTAAAATCGCCACTGCTTAGTCGGAAAGTTGTAAAAATGACTCTAATTGTCCTAAACTTCTAATACATATATATCGAGCGATAAATCATAAATAAACTTTTGCGAAGTTTCCTTAAAATTGCGTCAGATTTAAATGTTTCCCATATTTATAACCTAAACCACATAGTGGTCAGGGTATAATAAGTTTGATCGGCCAAAAAATGTGCCTACCAGAAATATTGATTTTAGACCCCATAAAATATATACCGATCGACTCAGAATCACGTCCTGAGTCGATCTAGCGCTTGGTGTCCGTCCGTCCGTCCGTCTGTCCATGTATTTGTTGTTCACAGGATTCCGGTCGCAATTATTAACCGATTGTGATGAAATTTGGTACAGGTAGTTTTTTGGGCACAAGGACGAACGCTATTGAATTTGGAAGAAATCGGATCAAATTTAGATATAGCTCCCATATATATGTATCGCCCGATTTCGACAAATGGGGTCACGTTGCGCGTTTTTTCTAACGGATCGTCACCAAATTTGGCAAATGGTACCGTTTTCCATCGCCCTTCAAGTCTGCAAAATTTCATCCAAATCGGTTCAGATTTAGATATAGCTCTCATATATATGTATCGCCCGATTTTCCCAAATTTGGCCACAAAACCTTTATTTATCAACCGATCTTACTCAAAGTTGGCTAAATATAATCTTCTATAGCACTAACTATATGTACAAAAAATCATCGAAATCGGTTCAGATTTAGCTATAGCTCCCATATATATGTACCGCCCGATTTTTCTAAATTGGCCATAAAACCCTTATTTATCAACCGATCTTACCCAAATTTGGCTAAATGTAGTCTTCTATAGCACTAACTATATGTGCAAAAAATCATCGAAATCGGTTCAGATTTAGATATAGCTGCCATATATATGTATAGCCCGATTTTCCAAAATTTGGCCATAGAACCCTTATTTATTAACCGATCTTACTAAAAGTTGGCTAGATTCAGTCCTCTATAGTACTAACTATATGTGCAAAATTTCATCGAAATCAATTCAGATGTAGATATAGCTCCCATATATGTATCACCCGAGTTTGAAAAATTCGCCCCTAATAACCTTATGTTTGACCATACAGGCCTCATTTCTTAACCGATCTTACTCAAATCTTGCACAAGATAACCTTTTGTGGTATTAATCAAACCCGCAAAATATTATGCAAATTGGTTCAGATTTAGATATAGCTTACATATATTTGCATCGCTCGATTTTCCCAAATTTGGCCATAGTACTCTTATTTATTAACCAATGTTACTCAAATTGCAAATTTTGATGTACTAGCCGATCGTACTTATACGTACTTGTAGCTCTTGCATAAGAATATTGCTCGATTTTTACAAATTTGTATTTATTACCCACACTAATTTAACGATTTTCTCTTTTTTAATAATGGGCTCAATATTAGTGGCATACTAACTCCGTAGGCGCAATATCAACACAGCCAGTGTTGCTAGAAATAGGGGAAATTCCCTATATGTAGGGTTTTTCTAATATTTAGCGTCTTGTAGGGACATAGGGCCACAACGTAGGACATTTTCACTCAACACAATTTGTAATAATTTTTACATTTTGGTGGCTCTAGAGGAGGAAATTAGAAGCCGGCAAGGCTTGATCTTTAACAATGTGTGGTAAACTTTATTCCAGTAGAGAGTTTTGTCAACATTTTATTTCTATAGAACATTTTGTCAAAATTGTATTTCTATAGAAATTTTTGTCAAAATATTATTTCTATAAAAAATTTTCTCAAAATTTTATTTCTGTGGAATGTTTTCTCAAAATTTTATTTCTATAGAATTTATTGTCAAAATTTTATTTCTATAGAAAAATTTCTCACAAAAATTTGTTTATAGAAACTTTTTCCAAAATTTTATTTTTATGGAGATTTAACAAAAAAGATTACTAATTTGGGTAGAATTCTACCAACTGTGGCAACCGTGGTGGTAATACAAATTTATATTCTAAGTTATATACGTTGCATATTCATGTTTTAAGATAATAAAGTACTTAGAACCATTTATGTTTCGTAAAATTTTTTAAATTTAACGAAAAATATAGTAGGGAAAATTGTTAGGGAAAGTAGGGAACTTTTTTTGTCCTTGTAGGGTAAACCGAATATTTTCCGTGGCAACATTGACTATGAGCTATAGTCAGATTGACACAAAGCACCCATAGACATGCACCCCTTAATTTTCTTAAATATGCAACTGCGGTTTATCTCCCAGACCTATATGTTACCCCACAAATGCTTATGATTACTAATTCTGTAATGGTGGTTTAGGGTATGATATAGTCGGCCCCGCCCGACTTTCTACTTTACTTACTTGTTTTTTATTAACATTGTGTTCCACCCTAGTGCATTAGCCGACTTAAATTTTGAGTCTATAGATTTCGTAGAAGTCTATAAAATTCTGTCCAAATCGAGTGATATTTAAAATGTATGTGTTTGGGACAAACCTTTATATATAGCCCCCAACACATTTGACGGATGTGATATGGTATCGAAAATTTTGATCTACAAAGTGGTGCAGTCGGCCCAGCCCGACTTTAGACTTTCCTTACTTGTTTTATTTGAGTGTAGGTTTTAAAATAGTTTTTTTTGTTTTTGATATTACAGCCTTCGAATATACCTTAAAGCTTCTTTCTAATATTTGTTGACAGCCTTTAGTATAAGACTTTTGGTTATTTCCAGCGAACTAAAACTGTTTTAGTTTAATAGATTAAAAAAAAATTGCAGACAATATTTGTTATTTAAGGAAACATGGTTGGCTTTCCCTTTTTCAGCAGACTTTTTGCTGTTTGAGTAAACTTGTTTGCTGTGTTTACTAATAAATTTCGTTGGGTGTAGTTTTCATATCTAAGACTCGGCCTGCCGACCTCTAAATCTTTGTTTGTCTTAACAATTACCTTTAAAAATAAAGAAAAACAAAACTTTGCATTTATATATACACACAAAAAATTTTTTTTTCTGGTTCAATCACGAAATTAATTGATCCAATTAATTTTTTAATTGAAATATCTTCAATCACAGAAATGATAGTATCAATTAAAAAATTAATTGACAGTCAATTAAAAAATTAATTGATCCAATTAAAAATTTAATTGATACTATTAATTTGTGTGATTGATTTTTATTTCAATTAAAAAATTTGTAGATTCAATTAAATTTTTAATTGAATAGTTTTTAAAACTCAATTAAAATTTTAATTGGAAAAATTTTCCTGAAATTTTTTTCTGTGTACAAAGGTCACAACAAAAACATCATATACTACAATGAAAAAATATATTTTAATATTTTGTAAATTTTTTTTTGTCACAGTTTCTCTTAAACTAAACAAACGGAGAATAATAAAAAAAAAATAATCACAAAATTATAACCAAAAAACAAAAAAATAAAAAATAAAATAAATTATATGTATATGTATATAAACTAAAATAAAAGTGAAATACACTACTACGAGTACTATTTTATATCGACATCTTTTTTAAAATGTATATAGGTTTCTTGTTTTTTTTTTTTTATCTATGTAATTGTTAAACATTAAAACAATGGCTATGAAAATGGTACAATAAAAAATATTTTTTTTTTGTTTTTTTTTTGATTGGAAACCTAAAAAAAAGTTTCAATTTCATAAAAAAAAAACAATAATATAATTGAAAACTTAGCGGTTTCATAAGAACAAGATTTTGGACAATCCACAAGTTGGACAAGTTTTTAAAACTTAAACAAAAAATCTATAGTATATATAATATTACATTATCATTTAAGGCAAATAAATATGAAAATCATTTTTCGAAAATTTCAAAATCATATATGTGTTTCGATTTTTAGATTCGTTTTGTTTTTACCTGAGAATTTTGTATTTTTCATTTTATATATGGCTTTTTAATTTTTTTGTTTTTTGCTTCCTAAAATAATTTTACAAATAAATTTAAGTTATCATAATTTTTTTTTGTTATTTAATTAAAGGTTGCACATTCTAAAATAAAAATGTTCTTTGTATAAATCTACAAATATGTTTTTTTTTTTGTATTATTTTATATATGTATGTAGCCAAAATCTATATGTGTTGTATAAAAATAATGCATTACTTTTGTACATCGGTAATCAGGTTTCGTTGATTACTTCCTATTTGGTTTATAAGCGGGTTTTTAGTGAATTGTTGTTGTTTTTTTTTTTTTGTTTTTAACAAAAAAGAGTTATTTTCTAATCACCCGGTATTATGGTAACTGTTCTTTTAAAGCTTTTATCCTTTGATATTTAACAATTTTTTAGTTCTTCCTAAGTCATTACTTTTAAGCCAAACATTCAAAAATGCTCTTCTTCTAGAGATGGACTTAATTTATACTTCACAAGAAGATTTTTTTAGGTGATATATAAAAATCCTTTCATTCACACAGTTTTCGCAAAAAAAATAATTTTTTGTATATAAAAAAAAAAAATCACGAAAATTTCTCCAATTAAATTTTTAATTTTAAAAAATATTCAATTATAAATTTAATTGATACAACAAATTTTTTAATTGAAACACAAATCAATCTCACACACAAAAAAAAATGTCTGATTCAATCACGAAATTAATTGAATCAATTAATTTTTTCTAATTGAAATATCTTCAATCACAGAAATGATAGTATCAATTAAAAAATTAATTGATCCAATTAAAAAATTAAATTTTTGTCAGATATTGGAGAAAAAATTTAATTTAGTAAGTATACTAAAGTAAATTATATTTTACTAAATTAAATAAAATATAATGAATTACTTTGGATTTAATTTAATTTAGTATTGGATCAGTTATTTTTTTTTAATTGAAATATCTTCAATCACAGAAGTGATAGTATCAATTAAAAAATTAATTGATCCAATTAAAAAATTAAATTTTTGTCAAATATTGGAGAAAAAATTTAATTTAGTAAGTATACTAAAATAAATTATATTTTACTAAATTAAATAAAATATAATGAATTACTTTGGATTTAATTTAATTTAGTATTGGATCAATTAATTTTTTTTTAATTGAAATATCTTCAATGACAGAAATGATAGTATCAATTAAAAAATTAATTGATCCAATTAAAAAATTAATTGATACTACTAATTTTTGTGATTGATTTTTGTTTCAATTAAAAAATTTGTTGAATCAATTAAATTTTTAATTGAATATTTTTTCAAATTCAATTCAGATTTTATTTGTAAAAAATTTTCATGAATTTTTTTTTTCTGTGCTCAAACATTAGTTGTATCAATTAATTTTTTAATTGAATCAATTAACTTCTTAATTGACTTTGGTGATTGATACTATCATTTCTGTGACTGAAGACATTTCAATTAAAAATTCATTGGATCAAATAATTTTGTTATTTTTGTGTGTACACAATACAGTAAGGGCAAATATAAAAATATTATAAATTTCCAAAGAAAAAAAAAAATATTTGAAAAACGTACAGATCGATTTCTCGGCAGACATGGAATTTGCAGTAAAACATTTGCTGGCATTATTCAAAACGTCTTAAAAATTATTTTTATGGAGGTTTTCCTTTTTTTTTTGGAATAAATCCGAAAAACCGAAACGTTACATTTGCAGAATTAATGCGAAATTTAAAATTTATTTAAAAAATGAGAATCCCATTTAAAGTTAATTTCTTCTAAGCCAATTTGGCACCACTTTCGGATCCTAAAAGAAACTTCTTCATTCCTTTTTTCGTTACATTATTCACGCTAAAGCATAATGCAGTAAAGAAATTTTTAATTCTCGTGGCAAATAATTTTTGTTTGTTTTTTGATAAAAAAAAATTATACAAAAATTTTTGATAGAAAGTTACAATACTTTTTTCATAAAAGGCACAAATTATGTTCGTAGAGAGTACGCAAAGTATTTGACCGAAAAATTTGTTTGGTTGTACAACAATAACAAAATTTTGTTACTTTTACGAAAAAAATTCTTACGGTTTACGTAAGAAGCAACGGTTTACCCCACAAGCAACGAAAGCCTTGCCCTTTTATAGGCAAAAAATTTATTTATTTTCTTGGAAGGCAAAATTTTAGACCAACAAAGTTTTGTTTTATTTTTTTTTTTTGAACCCAGATAAGGAATATGATCACCTCAAACATTGTACAAGAACATAATCTTACTTTTTCACGGGACGCATGTAATATTTTTGTCGCAACCATATTAATTTCTCAAAAAATTGTATATCTGATTTCGGCTAGAATGTATATTTTTGCGACAGAAATGTTCCACTGTTTCTTGTGAAAAGGTATTATGTTTATGAAACATGTTTGAGATGATCATATTTCTTTTCTGCGTGTGACCAATAAAAGAAAAATTCGTCTATCTAAAATTTCCTTTCACAGAAAAAAAACTATCAACAATATTTGAATCAATTAAAATTTTAATTGAATTAAAACAAACAAAAAAATTCAATTAAAAATTTCATTGATTCAACAAAATTGTTAATTTTTTAATTGACGAAATTTCAATTAAAAATTAATTGGATCAATTAATTTCATTGGTGAAGACAAAAACATATTTTTGTGTTCTAGGAAAAAAAGCCATTTTCCCGGACCTGTTTCCAATAGGCCACCGAGTTCTTGTGATTTGACACTTAACGACTTCTTCATTTGTAGCCACGAGAAAACTAAAATCTAGGCCAAGAACTTTTCCGGGCGGATTTATGATTTAACACTTATCAACTTTTTCATATAAAGAAACGTCTAACAAAAATAATGTCTAACAGCCCAGACAAAAATAGAATTAATTCTTTCCTACGAAACGAAAACTTTCTTTTATCGATAAAGTTGTCTGTGTAAGCACAGAAACAAATATTTTTGTGTTCAATCGCAGAAATGATAGTATCAATTAAAAAATCAATTGAAAGTCAATTACAAAATTAATAGGTACTATTAATCTTTGTGTTTGTTTTTTTTTTTTATAATTGAATATTTTTAAATATTCAATTATAAAAAAATAATTTTAATTGGAAAAATTTTCGTGAAAATTGTTTCTGTGAAGGCAAAGAAAATCTATGTTTATTATACCCCTTGCCACATTTGCCAGCAATGAATTTTGTTTAGCCTTAAAAAAAGTACTTTGCCAACAAAGAAAAGCATCGTTGGTCTAAACTTTCGTTTCCCGAAAAAAAAAATCGTAAGACTTTCGAGGACATAGGACAGCTATTTAATTACGCAAAATTTGCGATTTAATTATGCCAAATTGCATGAAGAGGATACGATCCTGTAAGCGGGGAGGCTGATACTGCTTTTAATTGTGAACGAACAGAACTTCCCCTTTATTATGAAACAAATATCCGATCATTTATTTCAAAAAAATTAATTTTTTTTCTTTGCGTACCAAAATAATTCCTCTTATTGCCAATATGTAAATTTAAATATGTTTCAGAGATTGTAGATTTGTAGAGATTCTCCATTTAATTTGCTCGAATTTAACGGTATTCCAATCAATAAAAAAAAATTCAACTAATTTACATTAATACAATAAATAAATTAATTAAACAGGTGCAATTTAATAAGTAAAATAAAATAAAATAAAATAAAATAAAATAAAATAAAATAAAATAAAATAAAATAAAAAAAAATAAATAAATAAAAATTAATATAAATTAATTTAATTTAATTTAAATTAATTTTTTTTCAGATATTGGAGAAAAAATTTAATTTAGTAAGTTTACTAAAGTACATTATATTTGACTAAATTAAATTAAATATAATGAATTACTTTGGATTTAATTTAATTTAGTATAATATAATGTACTTCATTCACTATTTTAATGATAATTAATTTAATTTAATTAATATTAATTAAATTTTCATCAGATAAATAAAAGATAAATAAAAATTAATATAAATTAATTTCATTTTTATCAGATATTGGAGAAAAAATTTAATTTAGTAAGTTTACTAAAGTACATTATATTTGACTAAATTAAATTAAATATAATGAATTACTTTGTATTTAATTTAATTTAGTATAATATAATGTACTTCATTCACTACTTTAATGGTAATTAATTTAATTTAATTTAATTAAAATGAATTCAATTTTCATCAGATAAATAAAAGATAAATAAAAATTAATATAAATTAATTTAATTTAAATTAATTTAATTTTGTTTTAGATATTGGAGAAAAAATTTAATTTAGTAAGTATACTAAAGTACATTATATTTGACTAAATTAAATTTAATTTAATTAAAATTAATTCAATTTTCATCAGATAAATAAAAATTAATATAAATTAATTTAAATTAATTTAATTTTTTTTCAGATATTGGAGGAAAAAATTTAATTTAGTAAGTATACTAAAGTACATTATATTTGACTAAATTAAATATAATGAATTACTTTGGATTTAATTTAATTTAGTATAATATAATGTACTCTATTCACTATTTTAATGATAATGATAATTTACTTTATTTACTAAATCACATACTGGAATTTAAAAGATTTTGTATATCTTAAAGTATGTGAATGAATAAATAAAATAAAATAAAATAAATAAAAATTAATTTAAATTAATTAAATTTTTTTCAGATATTGGAGGAAAAAATTTAATTTAGTAAGTATACTAAAGTACATTATATTTGACTAAATTAAATTAAATATAATGAATTACTTTGGATTTAATTTAATTTAGTATAATATATTATACTTTATTCACTAATTTAATGATAATTAATTTAATTTAATTAAAATTAATTAAATTTTCATCAGATAAATAAAAGATAAATAAAAATTAATATAAATTAATTTCATTTTTATCAGATATTGGAGAAAAAATTTAGTTTAGTAAGTATACTAAAGTACATTATATTTGACTAAATTAAATTAAATATAATGAATTACTTTGGATTTAATTTAATTTTGTATAATAATTCACTATTTTAATGATAATTAATTAAAATTAATTCAATTTTCATCAGATAAATAAAAATTAATATGAATTAATTTAAATTAATTAAATTTTTTTTCAGATATTGGAGGAAAAAAATTAATTTAGTAAGTATACTAAAGTACATTATATTTGACTAAATTAAATTAAATATAATGAATTACTTTGGATTTAATTTAATTTAGTATAATATATTATACTTTATTCACTACTTTAATGATAATTAATTTAATTTAATTAAAATTAATTCAATTTTCATCAGATAAATAAAAATTAATATAAATTAATTTAAATTAATTTATTTTTTTTCAGATATTGGAGAAAAAATTTAATTTAGTAAGTATACTAAAGTACATAATATTTGACTAAATTAAATTAAATATAATGAATTACTTTGGATTTAATTTAATTTAGTATAATATAATGTACTTCATTCACTACTTTAATGATAATTAATTTAATTTAATTAAAATGAATTCAATTTTCATCAGATAAATAAAAGATAAATAAAAATTAATATAAATTAATTTAATTTAAATTAATTTAATTTTTTTTTAGATATTGGAGAAAAAATTTAATTTATTAAGTATACTAAAGTACATTATATTTGACTAAATTAAATTAAATATAATGAATTACTTTGGATTTAATTTAATTTTGTATAATATATTATACTTTATTCACTATTTTAATGATAATTAATTTAATTTAATTAAAATTAATTCAATTTTCATCAGATAAATAAAAATTAATATAAATTAATTTAAATTAATTAATTTTTTTTTCAGATATTGGAGGAAAAAAATTTAATTTAGTAAGTATACTAAAGTACATTATATTTGACTAAATTAAATAAAATATAATGAATTACTTTGGATTTAATTTAATTTAGTATAATATAATGTACTTTATTCACTACTTTAATGATATTTAATTTAATTTAATTAAAATTAATTCAATTTTCATCAGATATTGGCGAAAACTCATTAATTTAGTAAGTAAAACAATTAATTATAATCAATTTAATTTAGCATAATTTAATTTTCTTTATTTACTAAATTAATTTAATTTAAATTAACTTATTTTTTCAGACATTTAATTAATTTACTTTATTTAATAAATTAATGTAGTTGAAATTAATTTTAATTTCATCAGATATTGGCGAAAACTCATTAGTTTAATAATCAAAGTAATTAATTGGATTCAAATTAATTGAGTATAATATACACAGAAAAAATATCACCAAAATATTTCCAATTAAAAAGTTACTGGAAGTTGAACAAAATTTAAATTAATAAATTAATTGATACAACTAACTTTTTAATCAAAATAGAAATATTAAGTCAATTAAGTCGATGATTGAAAATTGAAAAAATTTTTAATTAAAACATTAATTGATACAATTAACTTTTTAATCAAATTCGGAAGACTAAGAAAGTGATGAATATTTTTTTAATTTTTAATTAAAAATGTATTTCAAACAATCAATTGTTAATCCAAATAAAAACTCTAAGCCAATTCAGAAAATAATTGAAAATAGTTACATTTTTGAATTAAAAAATTAATTGAGTTTTGCAATCAACATCAATTAAATTTTTAATTGAATCAATTAAAAAATTAATTCAAATTTGCTAATGAAATCAATTAATATTTTAATCAAGAATTTTTTCTATGACCAATTAAAACTGTGATTGATACTATCGTTTTCGTGATTGAAGACATTTCAATTAAAAAATTTATTGGATCAATTAATTTCGTGATTGAATCAGAATTTTTTTTTGTGTGTATGTACTTTATTTACTAAATTAATTTAATTTTTTTTTTATACATTGAAGAAAACTCATTAATTAAATCTAAATTATGTTTTTTTATACCCACCACCATAGGATGGGGGGTATATTAACTTTGTCATTCCGTTTGTAACACATCGAAATATTGCTCTAAGACCCCATAAAGTATATATATTCTCGGTCGTGGTGAAATTCTGAGTCGATCTGAGCATGTCCGTCCGTCCGTCCGTCCGTCCGTCCGTCCGTCTGTTGAAATCACGCTAACTTCCGAACGAAACAAGCTATCGACTTGAAACTTGGCACAAGTAGTTGTTATTGATGTAGGTCGGATGGTATTGCAAATGGGCCATATCGGTCCACTTTTACGTATAGCCCCCATATAAACGGACCCCAAAATTTGGCTTGCGAGGCCTCTAAGAGAAGCAAATTTCATGCGATCCGGCTGAAATTTGGTACATGGTGTTAGTATATGGTCTCTAACAACCATGCAAAAATTGGTCCACATCGGTCCATAATTATATATAGCCCCCATATAAACCGATCCCCCGATTTGGCTTGCGAGGCCCCTAAGAGAAGCAAATTTCATCCGATCCGGCTGAAATTTGGTACATGGTGTTAGTATATGGTCTCTAACAACCATGCAAAAATTGGTCCACATCGGTCCATAATTATATATAGCCCCCATATAAACCGATCCCCCGATTTGGCTTGCGAGGCCCCTAAGAGAAGCAAATTTCATCCGATCCGGCTGAAATTTGGTACATGGTGTCAGTATATGGTCTCTAACAACCATGCAAAAATTGGTCCACATCGGTCCATAATTATATATAGCCCCCATATAAACCGATCCCCCGATTTGGCTTGCGAGGCCTCTAAGAGAAGCAAATTTCATCCGATCCGGCTGAAATTTGGTACATGGTGTTAGTATATGGTCTCGAACAACCATGCAAAAATTGGTCCACATCGGTCCATAATTATATATAGCCCCCATATAAACCGATCCCCCGTTTTGGCTTGCGAGGCCCCTAAGAGAAGCAAATTTCATCCGATCCGGCTGAAATTTGGTACATGGTGTCAGTATATGGTCTCTAACAACCATGCAAAAATTGGTCCACATCGGTCCATAATTATATATAGCCCCCATATAAACCGATCCCCCGATTTGGCTTGCGAGGCCTCTAAGAGAAGCAAATTTCATCCGATCCGGCTGAAATTTGGTACATGGTGTTAGTATATGGTCTCGAACAACCATGCAAAAATTGGTCCACATCGGCTCATAATTATATATAGCCCCCATATAAACCGATCACCAGATTTGACCTCCGGAACCTCTTGGAAGACCAAAATTCATCTGATTCAGTTGAAATTTGGTACGTGGTGTTAATATATGGCCTCAAACTCCCATGCAAAAATTGGTCGATATCGGTCCATAATTATATATAGGCCCCATATAAACCGATCCCCAGATTTGACCTCCAGAGCCCCTTGGAAGAGCAAAATACTTCCCATTCGGTTGGAATTTGGTACGTGATGTTAGTATATGGTATCCAACAACCATGCAGGAATAAGAAGTTTTAAGATACCACAACCCAAGTAATTCGATTGTGGATGACAGTCTTTCGTAGAAGTTTCTACGCAATCCATGGTGGTGGGTACATAAGATTCGGCCTGGCCGAACTTGCGGCCGTATATACTTGTTTTTCTATTTGATTGTAAATTGAATCAAATAGAAAAAAAAAATAATTTGAATTTAATCAATGAGTTTTCTAATTTACATTAATTTATTTGTTTTCAGATATGAGCGAAAACTAATTAATTTAGTAAGTAAAGTACTGTATTAGATCCAATTTAATTTATCATAATATAATTTATTTTATGTACTAAATCAGTGTAAAATAATTTAATTGAAATTAAAATTAATGTAAATTAATTTAATTTTTTTGAGATATTAGAGAAAAAATCATTAATTTTGTAATTAATTTAATTTTTATCGGATATTTACTCATTGATTTAGTATGTAAAGTAATTAACTAGATTTAATTTAATTTAGTATAATATAATGTACTTTGTTTAATAAATTAATGTAAATTTATTTTTTTGTTTTCAGATATTGACGAAAACACATTAATTTAGTAAGTAAATTAAATAATTAGATTCAATTTAATTTAGAATAATGTAATTTACTTTATTTACTAAATTAATGCAAATTAATTTAATTCTCATCAGATTTAGGAGAAAACTGATTAATTTAGTAAATAAAGCAATTAAATAAATTCAATTTAATTTAAAATTATTGCTTTTTAGATCTTTTACTCAATTTTACTTTATTTACTAAAATAAATTAATTAATTTAAATTAATTTAATATGCATCAGCTATTTGCAAAAACTCGTTCATATAGTAAGTAAAGTAACAAATTATTGTGTTATACGAATATATTATTTCATCTGAAATAAAGTTAAAAATAAAAAAGGAAACTATAAAAAAATAAAAATTATATTCAATTTAATTTAGTATAATATAATTTACATTATTTAATAAATTAATGTAAATTAATTTAATTTAAATTAATTTACTTTTTATCAGATATTGGCGAAAACTAATTCATTTAGTAAGTAAAATAATTAATTAGAATCAATCTAATTTGGTATAATATAATTTACTTTATTTAAGAAATTAATCATTAATTTAGTAAGTAAAATAATTAATTAGATTCAATCTAATTTAGTAAAATATAATTTACTTTATTTATCAACTGAATGTAAATTAATTTTTTGTTTTTTGTTAGATATCAGCAAAAACTCATTAATTTAGTAAGCAAAGTAATTAATTAAATTAATTTTGGTATTATATTATTTACTTTATTTACCAAATCAGTGTGAATTCATGTAGTTGAAATTAATTTAATTTTTATCAGATATTAATTGATTTACTAAATTAAATTAACTAATTTAAATTAATTTAATTTTCATTAGACATTGACGAAAACTTATTAATTTAGTAAATAAAATAATTAATTTTCTTCACTTTAATTTAGTATAATCTAGTTTAATTTAGTTACTAAATTAATGCAAATTAATTTAATTTAAATTAATTTCTTGGAAAACTCGATAATCGAAATACTATACGAACTTTTGCAAAAATATTGGACAATCATCATTATGCATTTTGTTTTTTGCCAAATAAAAAAAAAATTAATTCGCTTTGCGAAACTGCTTTTTGAAGAAATCAATGGAGCTTTTTTTCGACTTTCATGTCCTTTTTCACTACGATAAAAATATACGAACTCTTGCAAAAATATTGGAGAATCATAATTTTCAGCATTTTTTGTCAAACAAAAAAAAAAATAATTCGCTTTGCGAAACTGTTTTTTCTATAAAAAAATCAATAGGTTTTTATTTCGACTTTCATATCCTCTTTCAATACGAATTGGTATTCTATTACCACAGTACCGTAAATTCTCTCTACATTGTATTGCCATCTCGAATTGGGGAAAAAAAAACATTCTCTTGGCAAATATCTCTTTCAAACCTAAGGAAAACAAAATCATTCGCTTCATCAACGAACCCTGTGCGAATTGGTGCAACCTTTAATGCAACCTCTATTTCGAATATCTTTTTTATTTTTGTTGGCTATTTCAAGTGTTTCTTTCCCTTTCGATATACAAACTTGCCCTAATCGAACATTATTTCATATTGTGCCGTATTTTTTTTCTCAATGCACTATGGACGTCTATTATTCCTGATCTCAATAGAAAGATGAACACCAGGTCTCGCCAGCGGTGGGACTTAATACTCCTACCAAATTATTTGTATGATGTGATGGTATTACAGGTGTGGGAACGGCTGGTGTTGTTGTTGGCAAACATTGAAAGCAATAATTGGATCCATAATTATTATCCCAATACTGTTGGCCCTTACATGAGTAACGTATGGCAAACTCTAGACGTTGGCCCACATGCAGAGAGTTGCCAAATAACACAAAGGAGAATTTATCGGAGAAACCATCACAGGTATTTTCCACATAGTTTGCTTGTAAGTCGGCAAAGCTACGCCAACTATCTGTGGTGTAGCGTATGTGTACCGATTTGTGAAAATCAATATTACGAACGCGAACAGTACCGGTAATAGTTTGATTAATGGTGTCCGTGACAGCGGCATTTTCCAGCGATACCAATTTCTCGCGCACAATATCAAGGAAGCTGGGTAGGGCACCTGGTTGCTGGAACAAAGGCATTAGGAGTCTATCAGACTTGGGACCCAATTGTATGGGAGGTTCGGAATCCATAATTTCCAAATCTTCATATGCAGATTTCGGTATGGTGGGTACTTCGTCGAGGAACGTTTTAATGTCGGCCAAATCCAAGCCTAGGACATCGGCAAAGCGTACAATCTTTTTACGTCCCGGAGTTCCGGGTGGAGTTTTGCCAGTTTTTAGTGAGGAACAACGTCTCACCCTCTGAGGTCGACAGTCATCTTCATCATCGGTATCTAGATGTGAAGTATGTAAGAGTTGCTTCTTCGTATCGGCTACTTCTTCGAGTTGTCCCTCGCTTTGTGGGCCTTTGGTTTCCTCTGTCATTGGCAATTGCTGTGGGGAACATTCATTAGATTCTTTGCAGGTCTCCTTAATTTCGCAGACTTCGATTTTAAGGACATCTTCGCCATTTTCCGCATGACCATTGATGATAGTGTGTATGACTGTGTTCAGGGTCTCCTCATTCTCATTGACAATAGCTTCCGTCGCTTCCTTTCCCACCTCTGCTTCAGCTGTTTCCAAATTTTTTTTATTCTCCTCTTGCACTTGACTGAAATCTTTGGACTGTTTGCGTAACTCTTGTAAAATTTCCTCTTGTATGGCCGTGGTCATGCTATTCTCCTTAGTGAGTACTACCAAATTGCCATGGCGGTCCACCTTAATATCTGGTCCCTCAGAGGGCAGTGATTTTTTCACATTATTATATATATTTTGAGATTCCGAGGTGGTTGGGGATGTTGAGTTTTCCTTCGATAGTGGAGTAAAAAATCCACTATCATGGCCATTGCACTGTGTGGAGTTATCGTCATTTTTGGGAGATTTGTGAAAGTCCACTACATCACTTCCGTGACCATTGATGTCACCCTCAGTGCCATTCTGACATATATGGGCCTTTTGATTTTGACTGGTATCACTTTCGGAGTTGACATCAAAATACGGACCATCCGAGGAACTATGTGAACTTGCCGCCGAGGCACAAGCATAACCAGATTCAGCTGCAGAATTGTGGGGAGTATTTGAGGTAGATTCTATAAGTCTTAAATATTCACATTCATCTACCGGACTACCAGGACTTTCACAATCGAAATCAAAATACGAATCCGATTCGTGTCTCAAGGGTTGTAAATCTGTAACAGTCTGTTCACCCTCATGGCCGGTAACCCAGGTATTTGTCGATTCACCATTTATAATGGACTCTTCCTCAGTCGAGTGATCACTTTCGTCACCCTGTAAAATTGGTATCCAATAAAACGCTAATAGACCATATCAAAAATGTCACATACCTGAGAGCCCAATGTACGTAATTTGGAAGACAAACGGCGTGCAAATGCCTCAGCTCGACCCCTACATGATGACATACCTAGGGTGGGTATAATCGATATAATACCACAATTGTCTGTACCCTCCGGTGTGCCACTGTAACGTTGTAAAGGTAAGTCGCCTGGACCGTTCATTTACGTCAGACTTTTAAATGAATTGCGTTGTCGAACTGCAAGAAGAGAGTAAGAGAGAGAGAGAGAGGGAATAAATTTATTTGTAATTATTTATCATAAAGTTTTAGCATTATTTAAATTTTTAAAATTATTATTTATTTACTAGCATATCCTGTACTCGAATATAGCCAAAATTGCTATAATTTGGAACTCAACTTATTAATTATATATCGAATTCATAGAATTTGGGATTAGAGGGTAAAATTCTTATTAAAAAAAAACATCTAAAATTGTGAATATACATATTTTTCTCATAATTCCCATTTACCCATTATTTTGAGAAAATATTAGACTTTTTTAATTTCAGTTATACTTAATTTATTGGACATATAAAATACAAAATAAGTATATACGGTCGTAAAAATTTTAAAAAAATTTTCAATAGAAATAAAATTTTGACAAAATTTTCTATCGAAATAAAATTTTGACAAAATTTTCTATAGAAATAAAATTTTGACAAAATTTTCTATCGAAATAAAATTTTGACAAAAATTTCAATGGAATTAAAATTTGGCAACATTCTCTATAGAATTAAAATTTTGAAAACATTTTCTATAGAAATAAAATTTTGACCACATTTTGTATAGAAATAAAATTGTGACAAAATTTTCTATAGCAATAAAACTTTGGTAGATTATTTTTGGCTCGAGTGGCAACCATGATTATGAACCGATATGGATCAATTTTTGGGTGATTGGGGATCGGCTATATATAACTATAGACCGATATGGACCAATTTTGGCATGGTTATTAACGGCCATATACTAAAACCACGTTGCAAACTTCAACCGGATCGTATGAAATTTGATTCTCTTAGAGGATCCACAAGCCAAATCTGGGGATCGGTTTAAATGGAGGCTATATATAATTATGGACCGATGTGGACCGATATTTGCATGGTTGTTAGAGACCATATACTAACATCAGGTACCAAATTTCAACCGTATCGGACGAATTTTGCTCTTCCAAGAGGTTCCGCAAGCCAAATCTGGAGATCGGTTTATATGGGGGCTACATATAAGTATGGACCAATATGGACCAATTCCTGCATCGTTGTTAGAGACCATATACTAACATCACGTATCAAATTTCAACCGAATCGGATGAATTTTGCTCTTCGAAGAGGCTCGGGAGTTCAAATCTGGATATCGGTTTATATGGGGGCTACACCGAAAGAATTTTCTTCGTAAAAAGAACGAAAAATTTCGTTAAAAGTACGAAATTTGTCATTGTTTTACAACCAAAGAAACTTTTCATTAAAAGTACGAAATATTTCGTACTTTCTACGAAGAAAAGTTCTTCCAAAATTTTCGTAGTTTGTAAGAAAAAAAAATCGTACTTTTTATGAAGAATCTTCGTACTTTTTATGAAAAATCTTCGTACTTTTTATGAAACAATTTCGTTCTTTTTATGAAAATGTTTCGTACTTTTTATGAAAAATTTTCGTAGGTTTTATGAAAAATTTTCGTCCTTTTTATGAAAAACTTTCGTACTTTTTTTTCAAAAATGTTCGAATTTTTAGAAAAAAAATTTATTGTCCGTCTGTTGAAATCACGCTAACTTCCGAACGAAACAAGCTATCGACTTGAAATTTGGCACAAGTAATTGTTATTGATGTAGGTCGGATGGTATTGCAAATGGGCCATATCGGTCCACTTTTACGTATAGCCCCCATATAAACGGACCCCAAAATTTGGCTTGCGAGGCCTCTAAGAGAAGCAAATTTCATCCGATCCGGCTGAAATTTGGTACATGGTGTTAGTATATGGTCTCTAACAACCATACAAAAATTGGTCCACATCGGTCCATAATTATATATAGCCCCCATATAAACCGATCCCCCGATTTGGCTTGCGAGACCCCTAAGAGAAGCAAATTTCATCCGATCCGGCTGAAATTTGGTACATTGTGTCAGTATATGGTCTCTAACAACCATACAAAAATTGGTACACATCGGTCCATAATTATATATAGCCCCCATATAAACCGATCCCCCGATTTGGCTTGCGAGGCCTCTAAGAGAAGCAAATTCCATCCGATCCGGTTGAAATTTGGTACATGGTGTTAGTATATGGTCTCTAACAACCATGCAAAAATTGGTCGACATCGGTCCATAATTATATATAGCCCCCATATAAACCGATCCCCCGATTTGGCTTGCGAGGCCTCTAAGAGAAGCAAATTTCATCCGATCCGTCTGAAATTTGGTACATGGTGTAAGTATATGGTCTCTAACAACCATGCAAAAATTGGTCCACATCGGCCCATAGTTATATATAGCCCCCATATAAACCGATTCCCCGATTTGGCTTGCGAGGCCTCTAAGAGAAGCAAATTTCATCCGATCCGGCTGAAATTTGGTACGTGATGTTAGTATATGGTCTCTAACAACCATGCAAAAATTGGTCCACATCGGTTCATAATTATATATAGCCCCCATATAAACCGATCACCAGATTTGACCTCCGGAACCTCTTGGAAGACCAAAATTCATCTGATTCAGTTGAAATTTGGTACGTGGTGTTAATATATGGCCTCAAACTCCCATGCAAAAATTGGCCGATATCGGTCCATAATTATATATAGGCCCCTCTTGGAAGACCAAAATTCATCTGATTCAGTTGAAATTTGGTACGTGGTGTTAATATATGGCCTCAAACTCCCATGCAAAAATTGGCCGATATCGGTCCATAATTATATATAGGCCCCATATAAACCGATCCCCAGATTTGACTTCCAGAGCCCCTTGGAAGAGCAAAATTCTTCCCATTCGGTTGGAATTTGGTACGTGATGTTAGTATATGGTATCCAACAACCATGCAGGAATTGGTTCCTATCAGTCCATAATTATATATAGCTCCCATATAAACCGATCCCCAGATTTGACCTCCGGTGTCTTTTGGAGAAGCAAAATTCATCCGATCTGCTTGAAATTTGGTACGTGGTGCTAGTATATGATATTTAACAACCATGCCAAAAGTGGTCCATATCAGTCCATAATCGTATAATCCGAATGAATTGAAATTTGGTACATTATGCTAGTATACAACCATGCTTAACTAGGTCCATATCGGTCTATAGTTATATATGACCCTCAGATAAATCGATCCCCAATCACACAAAAATTGGTCCATATCAAGTTCATAATTGTATATGGCCCCCATATAAGCGACCCCCATATTTCAATTCTGGCTCTCTACGTACAAAAAGTCCATATCGATTCGTAATTATTTGTAGACTTAACTTAGAAGTTTCTACGCAATCCATGGTGGTGGGTACATAAGATTCGGCCTGGCCGAACTTGCGGCCGTATATACTTGTTGAAGCTCGATTACACTAAAACATGTTTTATTTTGGCTAAAACAAATAAAAATGTCAACTTAGGAGCTATTCTAACATAATTAAAACAATATTTTATGAATATCTATAGTATTTGACCAAAAATCTGAATATTTATCGAATTGAGGTATAACAGCAAAAAAAATGTTTGCTGATCGAATTTAGGAGCTTGTAGGTATATTACAGTGCAAAAATATACCAAAAACTACTTTTGGTTCTTAAATATGGTTTGGGGAAAAATTTATAACCTAAAAATTTTATAAATTGTTGTTCACTTGGCCTTGAAGTACAAAAATATAACAGCAGACATCGACTGCTGTTTTTAGCAGACTTTTTCCTATGAGTGTACTTTACATCTTAAGTTTTTGAATAATTTTTAGTTTTATTGCTTCACTTTTATTCATAGCGCGCTATCACCCAAATGAGAAGTAGCATAGGCTATATATAATTATATATAATTATGGACCAATTTTTGCAAGGCTGTTAGAGACCACATTTTAACACCATGTACCAAATTTCAGCCGGATCGGATGAAATTTGCTTCTCTTAGAGGATCCGCAAGCCAAATCTGGGGGTCCGTTTATATGAGGGCTATACGTAAAAGTGGACCGATATGGCCCATTTGCAATACCATCTGACCTACATCAATAGCAATTACTTGTGCCAAGTTTCAAGTCGATAGGTTGTTTCGTTAGGAATTTAGCGTGACTTCAACGGACGGACGGACGGACGGACGGACGGACATGCTTAGGTCGACTCAGAATTTCACCACGACCCAGAATATATATACTTTATGGGATCTTAGAGCAATATTTCGATGTATTATAAACGGAATGACAAAGTTAATATACCCCCCATCCTATGGTGGAGGGTATAATAATAAAATTACAGCAAATTTTCCTAATGGCAAATTTACCCCGCAAAAGTCTCGCTGTGTTTACAATATATAGAATATATTTTTGTGGCCTATTTATATATAAAAATATTTTTATATTTCTTTTTCTCCTATATATATATATATATTTATATATATTTTCTTATATATATGCGTGCGTAATTCTGCGAAAACGTTGAAATTGTTGACCGAATTTTCATTTTCGTTACACATAAATTGTATAAAAAATATATTTTAGGTCCCTATTATATTGAGAATAATGATACAAAAAATGAATCAATTTTAATTTAATTTGGAATTTGGAACGCAAAATATTATTATAAATTCCATTTTGTTTTATATTCACCCTAATGAGATAGTAGATTTTTCATATAGTCGTACATACAAAAACATCGAATTTTTCGAATTTTTAAAATGTTAAAAAAATCGATGTTTGACATCTTGATGTCGATGTTTGGCATCGCAACTTAGCTTTTTGAATGCAAATTCGGCTTTTTGATTTTGTTTTTTTTTTCAATTCAAATTCGATTTTTTTCGATGTTTTCGTGTAAAAATATGGCAAAGGGACCACTGTGAAGGAATCAAATGAGGGAAAATGGTGCTCTGCTTGAGAGACATTTTTTATGTGGATTAATGAGCAAAATTGAAACATTGAAATATTTAAGTCTAAATATTCAATTTACACATTCAACTGTATATTCAGAGCATTAAAAAGATATGCTTAGGATGAAACATAATATGTTTGCACAGTACAAACATTTTTTCTAAAAATATATGTGCATGAAGCAGAATATGTTTGGGAGCATATCCCAGATTTTGGGTTCTGTATTCTTAACAGTATTATGAACTAACAACAACTTTGGAATAATACTATCATTTGGGCGAAAATACAATGAGGGAAAATGTAGTGTTACATCACGGTATCATATTTTTTGCGAAACGAAATCGCCCTTAAATTTTCAAAAAATCTCCGATTTTATTAATTAGACAAAGTCGACTTCGATGTTTTTTGCCGTCGAATTTGAAGACTATCAACAGTCGACTACGACTTTCTTTATTGACAAACGATGTCAATTTAATGGCATTGATTTCTTTAAATTTAAATTTTCAACTCTTGTATCGGATTTTTTTTTTGCCAAAAATGGCCGATTTTCAAAAGTATGAAAAGTCGATTTTTGTCAACATATAAGGTCAATTTTCACAACTATCAAAAGAGGGCTACGACCTGTTTTAAATGACAAAAAGTCGATTGGTCTAAAAACCGCAAAATCGATTGTATACCCATCGTAAATTGGATGATTTTTGCCAAAACGACGATTTTGCCCAACATAAATGGTCGAAATTTAAGATTACCTAGAGTAGACTACTACGATCTTTTCGACTTTATTATTGACAAAAAGTCGATTAGTCTAAACGACGAAAAATCGACTGTTTACCCATATATTGCATCCCTATCGCAATCACAATGGATTGAATAGTCTAAATGAGCCTGAAGCAAATCGGGATGCCTAAGCATCCCTATCGTAAATTGAATGATTTTTACTTACCCAAAAGCCAATTTTGTCAACATAGTTGATTTTCAAAAATATCCGCAATGGAAGATTATCAAGACTATTATCGACTATTACGACCTTTTCTATTTTTTATTGACAAAAAGTCGATTGGTCTAAAAGTAAAAAAATCCGTACCCATCGTATGATATGATGATGATTTTTTCCAAAACCGATTTTGTCGAAAAGTCTATTTTCCCCAACACAACGACTACGACTTTTCGTATTTGTTTATTAACAATCGATGTCATGACATTGATTTCTTTAAATGTTTCAACTTCAAATTTTCAACTTTTGTATTCCTTTCGTATATTGGATCTTTTTGCTGATTTTCGCCAACACTCAAGGCCGATTAATCGATTTTCAAAAATATCAAAAATCGATTTTCGCCAACATATAAGGTTGATTAGTCGATTTTCACAAATATCAAAAGTCGTCTACGACATTTTCGACTTTTTTGTTGACAAAAAATTTTCTATAGAAATAAAATGTTGACAAAATTTTCTATGGAAGTAAAATGTTGACAAAATTTTGTATAGAAATAAAATGTTGACAAAATTTTGTACAGAAATAAATTTTTTACAAAATTTTCTATAAAAATAAAATTTTGACAAAACTTTCTATGGAAATAAAATTTTGACAAACATTTCTATATAAATAAACGTTTGACAAAACTTTCTATAGAAATGAAATTTTAACACAACTTTCTATAGTAATAAAATTTGACAAAATTTTCTATGGAAATAAAGTTTTGGTAGATTATTTTTGGCGATATGGACCAATTTTTGTGTAATAAGTCATCGGCTATATATAACTAAAGACCGATATTGACCAATTTTTACATGGCTGTTAGAGGCCATATATTGACAAAATGTACCAAATTTCAACCGCATCGGATGACTTTTGCTATATATAATTATGGACCGATATGGACCAATTTTTGCATGGTTGTTAGATACCATATACTAACACCATGTACCAAATTTCAACTGGATCGGATGAATTTCGCTCCTCCAAGAGGCTCCTGAGGTCAAATCTGGGGATCGGTTTATATGGGAGCTATATATAATTATGAACCGATATGGACCAATTTTTGCATGGTTGTTAGAGACTGTATACTAACACCACGTACTAAATTTCAATTGGATCGGATGAATTTTGCTCCTCCAAGTGGCTCCGGAGTTCAAATCTGGGGATCGGTTTATATGGGAGCTATATATAATTATGAACCGATATAGACCAATTTTTACATGGTTGTTAGAGGCCGTATACTAACATCAGGTACCAAATTTCAACAGGATCGGATGAATTTTGCCCCACCAAGAGGCTCCGGAGGTCAAATCTGGGGATCGGTTTATATGGGGGCTATATATAATTATGGACCGATATGGACCAATTTTTGCATGGTTTTTAGAGACCGTATACTAACTTCAGGTACCACATTTCAACCGGATCGGATGAATTTTTCCCCTCCAAGAGGCTCCGGAGGTCAAATCTGGGGATCGGTTTATATGGGAGCTATATATAATTATGGACCGATATGGACCAATTTTTGCATGGTTGTTAGAGGCCGTATACTAACATCAGGTACCAAATTTCAACCGGATCGGATGAATTGTGCTGCTCCAGGAGGCACCCCAAGCCAAATTTGGGGATCGGTTTATATGGGGGCTATACGTAAACGTGGTCCGATATGGCCGATTTTCAATACCATCCGACCTACATCAATAACAACTACTTGTGCCAAGTTTCAAGTCGATAGCTTGTTTCGTTCGGAAGTTAGCGTGATTTCCACAGACGGACGGACAGCCGGACAGACGGACAGACGGACGGACGGACGGACGGACATGCTTCGATCGACTCAGAATTTCACCACGATCCAGAATATATATACTTTATGGGGTCTTAGAGCAATATTTCGATGTGTTACAAACGGAATGACAAAGTTAATATACCCCCATCCTATGGTGGAGGGTATAAAAAGGCCGATTAAATACGTATATAATTAAGTTTAAAGTTTCTATAGAAATAAAATTTTGACATATTAAAATTTTGACAAAATTTTCCATAGAAATAAAATTTTGACAAAATTTTCTATAGAAATAAAATTTTGACAAAATTTTCTATAGTTTTCTAAAATTTTATTTCTATAGAAACTTTTGTCAAAATTTTATTTCTATAGAAAATTTTGTCAAAAGTTTCTATAGAAATAAAATTTTAACAAAATTTTCTGTAGAAATAAACTTTTGACAAAATTTTCCATAGAAATAAAATTTTGACAAAATTTTCTATAGAAATAAAATTTTGGTAGATTATTTTTGGCCATGAATTTGGCCCGATATGGACCAATTCTTGTGTGATTGGAGATCGGCTATATACACGCAAAAAAATAATTCTTTCCTCCCAAACGAAATTTTAGACAAACAATGTTCGTTTCTCATTTGCTTTTCGCTGTAAGGAAGTGTATTTGGAAGAAAAGTATATACTTTTTGTGATAAATTTTTATACTTTTCCAGGACGTAAAAACAATTTCATAAAGACAAACTCAAAAAAAAAAACAAAAACATTGTTTCGTGCTCATTGCATTTTCCCTCACATCTTTCTCACATCCACGGGGTTTTTTAGTTCTTAACAACTTTTGCTGTAATACCACCAATGTAGAAGAAATTATACAATTTAAAATTTTTTTTTAAATTTTTTACCTTACGCTTGGACGCAGTGTTGCCAGTATTTTTCGGACTCTTGTCCCCAAAATAGGACGATTTCATCCCCAAAAATCCCCAATTTAATTTAAAATTCTCCACAAAAATCCCCAATACAGTGTTTGGCAAGGTTTTTGAAAAGTAAAGGAATAGGCTCTGCTGTAAAAAATCCTCCATAATTTAAAAATTGGAAAATATGCAATATTTGTTATACCAGTTTGCGAAATACAATAATGCTATGTTCCCATCGACTCGTTTTCCTCATTCGTTTTTCCAAAACATTTCACCGTTCACACCGGGTTGAGATGTTTTAGTTTGACAGTTACCATGGAAACTAGAAATTCACATTTACTCGAAATTCACATATATGCAACCTATGTCCAAATAATTACCGCGAGCGCAAAGGGAAAAAAATTTTATCTTTATGTTTTTCACATGTCCATGTTCTTTAAAGTCTTTGTTTATTCTTTTTTTCTATGAAACTTATTTCATTATTTTGACATATATTTTGAATAGGGTATGTTATTCGGGATATATTCCAAATTAGGTGGGTTCACATTCTAAAATTGACGTGTTTTGGAGGAAAACTTGTGTTTTGAACTTGGTTTTTAGTATGGCGAAAACGACTCGTTTTGAAGTGCTTATAAAGGGAAACCATTTCAAACCCCAAAACATGCTTGGTGAGAACACCGTATAAGATTAAGTTTTCAAACCACTAAACCAAGAGACGGGTGCTAAAAATATTATCCGATACAATCCCTCATTAATTATTGGTATAAAGAGTCACCGAATTTGTTTGTTATGAAAATCGTCTTCTAAATGCTCGAGATATAAATAATATATATATGGTATATATTTTCCAAATTAGTGATGTACGCAAATGAGGGGCCAAGACTTCGACCCCAGTCCTTACGAAATAATTTCACAGTAGTAAAAGAAGGAAACAAAGCGCTTGGAACAGAATCTTTTTTATTTTTAAGACCCTCTGTACTTCCTTAAGCCCCATTTTAAACATGTAGAAGTAAAGAATTTCATATAAACCATAACTCAAAACCTGATTTATTATACTGATCAGATTTCGAAAATTCCCCACAAAAATCCCCAAATTTGTGGAAATTCCCCACCAAATCCCCAAATTTGTGGAAATTCCCCACCAAATCCCCAAGTCCCCAACTCAAAAAATTTGTCCCCACCCACGAAAAAATATCCCCGATTTGGGGAAAAATCCCCAATACTGGCAACACTGCCTGGACGGAGAATCGAACCGCGGACCATGCACTTTGTAAGCCAACACACTAACCACTGAGCTATGTACCTGTTATGGTCATCAATAGATAAATATCCATATAAGTTATATTTATATAGCATAGCTTGCGGCGCCCACGAACCGAATAAACAAAGTTTATTTAACAGAAACAAACATTTAGTTTGGCACCGTGGAGCCGTGGTTGCTACGTCCGACTTGCATGCCAAGGGTCGTGGGTTCGATCCCTGCTTCGACCAAAGTTTTTGTTTTGTGTTTTTTTTTTTACATATATTCCAGATATGTTCGGAAGATTCCGAAAAAATGTTCAACATTACATTGTAGTATTTTAAATTTTGAACTGTAAAATGTTTCTTATTAAAGACCTAAAGTCAGAAAAGAACAGTGTTTGATATAAACGAAATGGACTGTGTTGTTCTTTCAAAAAAAAAAACTTTTTTTATTGAAAAAATAAAAATTGTGTAACAAACGAATTTTTTTGTTGATAAAAGTTTACAATTTTCGAAGAAATTCAAAAAACTCTAACAAAAGAAAAACATTTTCGATACACGTTTTCCAAACGTTTTTTTTCTTTGCGTGTATAACTATAGACCGATATGAACCAATTTCTGCATGTATGTTAGAGACCATATACTAACACCACGTTCCACATTTGAACCGTATCGGATGAATTTTGCTCCTCCAAGAGGCTCCCCAAGCCAAATCTGGGGATCGGTTTATATGGGGACTATATATAATTATGAACCGATGTGGATCAATTTTTGCATGGTTGTTAGAGACCCTATACCAACACCATGTACCAAATTTCAGGCGGATCGGATGAAATATGCTTCTGTTAGAGGCTCCGCAAGCCAAATCTGAGGGTCCCTTTATATGGGGGCTATACGTAAAAGTGGACCGATATGGCCCATTTGCAATACAATCCGACCTACATCAATAACAACTACTTGTGCCAAGTTTCAAGTCGATAGCTTGTTTCGTTCGGAAGTTAGCGTGATTTAAACAGACGGACGGACGGACATGCTTAGATCGACTCAGAATTTCACCACGACCCAGAATATATATACTTTATGGGGTCTTAGAACAATATTGCGATGTGTTACAAACGGAATGCCAAAGTTAATATACCCCCATCCTATGGTGGAGGGTATATAAATATCAAAAGTGTACTAAGACCTTTTCGACTTTTTTATTGAAAAAAAGTCGGTTGACCCATCTTAAGTCGAAAGATTTTTGGCCAAAAGCCAGAAGGAAACTTTGTTTCTCGGAAACGAAATTTTACATCAACGAAGTTTCCTTTTGTTATTAAAGATATTTTTCAAAACTTAGTTGAGGACAATAGTGGCAACGGGTAACATAAATAAATATTGATTTGTCTGTAAGGAGACAACTTTAACAAGAACACATTAAAAAAAATTCTTTTGGAAGAAAAAAATTTTTTTTTTGCATGTATGTTTAGGTCTTATAAACAGAATTGTGCATACGTGAACCATTTTAAATACCCACCCACAGTGGCCAAAATCTGCCATCTGGGAGGAGCCATTGCACAGACCATCAAATCTATTGAAGAAAAAATATTTTCGAAAGTATCAAACACGTGATGTATGTAAAAACCATTTGCCAGGCACGATTGTCTAAGGTATTCTTGGCTTATTGCTCAATTAGCATAGGAATTTAGCCAACATCACCGATGATGTGGTACAGACGGAAGTTGCCATTTATCGTCGTCGTATTGCCTTTTCTTTCTGTCGCTTGGTCACCCCCCGATATAAATTGAGACAAACAATGTTGTCGGATTTACATTCTGAGGCAGTTTGATGGGGTCAAAGATAACTCTTTTCTATATCCTTTAGTTGCGGTTTTTCCTATTTACTTTTTCTACATTGTTGCCAATTTTTTGTTTGTTTTTGTTTTGTATAAAATTAACCCATGGTTCAAGGCCATTTCTATTAATTGTTTATTTTGTGCATTTTTCCTCCTAAATGCCATTTGGTGGCGATTGCAAATCTTGTGGGTGTATCTTTGCTAGCATATGTATACATTTTGGTTGAATGTTTTTATTGTTGTTGTGGCATATTCACAACAACCGATTTGCATGATTAGACGATTTTTTTTTTTTGGTTGAAGACCAGATGTCGAAAATAATCAATTACTTTTGAATTGCCAATCTTGTTTTTCTCTAATGCTCTATAAATATTTGAAATAATTTAAATTTTGTTAGTTTAGAGGTATTTAACAAGTATGACATTTATCAAATGTCAACTTGGGAATTTATCTACATGTAAATAAAAAACAAATAATTATTGGTCTCGAACCCTCAAAAAAGAGACAACGAAAATTTCAAGAACCAATGTGAGGAAATTAGAGCTTCCAAATAACCTTTATTTATACCATAACCACATAGTTGTTAGAGTATATAAACTTTGCTCTGCAGAAAACTTTGCCTACCGGAAATATTGATTTTTACACCCCACACTCAAAAAAAAGTTTACTTGGATCCAAAGATTTTGACCTTCCCTTAAGGATTTTGGTATTGATTCCGAGCCAAAGATGTGGCTTCGTTAAAATAAAGACATTTTTTACGGATTTACCCGGCTTTAAATCTAGGATCAAAAAAATTAAAATTGGATACAGAACTCATTCATCGAATTTTTATTCTCTTTTTGCGATAACAAATTCCAATTTCAAAATCCAAATTATGCCGGATATTTCAAAGTAAACACAGTTTTCTTAATGCTGACTTTAAACCAAAGATGCAAATCCTTAAAATAAGTCTTGGCCTATATTTGAAGTGTTTATACCCTGCGCCACACTGTGGAACAGGGTATTATAAGTTAGTGCATATGTTTGCGACACCAAGAAGGAGACGAGATAGACACATGGTTTCTTTGACAAAAATGCTTAGGGTGGGTTCCTGAGTCGATATAGCCATGTCCGTCTGTCCGTGAACACATTTTTGTAACCAAGGGATTAGGTAGTAATTTAAGGCCAATCGACTTCGAATTTGCCACAAGTATGTGTTTTGGGTCAAAATAGAACCCTATTGATTTTGGAAGAAATCGGTTCAGATTTAGATATAGCTCCCATATATATCTTTCGCCCGATATGCACTTATACGGCCCTAGAAGTCTGAGTATTACCCCAATTTGGTTGAAATTTTGCACAGGGAGTACAATTAGTAGTATAGTCAAATGTGCAAAATTTTATTGAAATCGGTTCAGATTTAGATATAGCTCCCATATATAGCTTTCGCCCGATTTACTCATATGACCACAGAGGCCAATTTTTTCCTCCGATTTAGTTGAAATTTTGCACAGGGAGTAGAATTAACATTGTAGTTATGCGTGCCAAATTTGGTTGAAATCGGTTCAGATTTAGATATAGCTCCCATATATAGCTCTCGCCCGATTTACACTCATATGACCACAGAGACCATTTTTAACTCCGATTTAGTTGAAATTTTGCACAGGGAGTAGAATTGCATTGTAGCTATGCGTGCCAAATTTGGTTGAAGTCGGTTTAGATTTTGATATATCTCCCATATATAGCTTTCGCCCGATTTACACTCATATGACCACAGAGGCCAATTTTTAACTCAGATTTAGTTGAAATTTTGCACAGATAGTAGAATTAGCATTGTAGCTATGCGTGCCAAATTTGGTTGAAATCGGTTCAGATTTAGATATAGCTCCCATATATATGTTTTTCTGATTTCGACAAAAATGGTCAAAATACCAACATTTCCCTTGTAAAATCGCCACTGCTTAGTCGAAAAGTTGTAAAAATGACTCTAATTTTCCTAAACTTCTATTACATATATATTGAGCGATAAATCATAAATAATTTTTTGCGAAGTTTCCTTAAAATTGCTTCAGATTTAAACGTTTCCCATATTTTTTTACTAAAATTGTGTTCCACCCTAGTGCATTAGCCAACTTAAATTTTGAGTCTATAGATTTTGTAAAAGTCTATCAAATTCTGTCCAACTCGAGTGATATTTAAATGTGTTTGGGACAAACCTTTATATATAGCAACCAACACATTTGACGGATGTGATATGGTATCGAAAATTTAGATCTACAAAGTGGTGCAGGGTATAATATAGTCGGCCCCGCCCGACTTTAGACTTTCCTTACTTGTTATTATTAAGTTATTGATTACCGGTAATGCCGGAGGAATCACTCACTAGTGATTACCACATTTGTACTGGATATACGTATAGATTTTCTAACTACATTGCAATAAGTCAAAATATTTTGTCACAAAAAAATTATAATAATAATAAAAACATTCGTTATTTTGTCATTTCTTTCAATAAATTGTCATCTTGCTAATTTATAAATATTTTTTTTTTTGATAAGTAAGTATGGGTATATTCCTCGCTTAGCATATTGTATTTATTGGTTTAAGTAATTTGGAATACGTAGTCATTTAACAAAAAAAATATAATTTTTGATATATTTGGACAGATGTTGCAAGAGTGTTTATCTATTCATTTAAATTTATAGAAAATGTGTTGGGTACTTCATTTTTTCTCTTTGGTTTCTTTTTAATTTTTTTTGATTTTCCATGGCGTTATTTTTTAATGTCACATGATTTATAAAAAACATTTGTATTTCATATGTGCTTAATTTTATTTGGCAAAAGAAAGCGATCTTGTGCTCAAACTTTTGAATTAATTTTTTTTTCATAAAAAAAAGGCAGCAAATCTTTGTAGATTTTCTTATTAAAAATAAAACCACAATAAAACCCACGCAAAACAAATGGAAATTTTTGTTGTTGCTGTCTAAACGTGTATATATATATACCATCTATTCTGCTTGTGTTCAAATAATTTTTATTATAAATAAAACAAAAACATTTTTTTTAGCTATGCTAAATTCCCGTCATCATAAATGCATTATGCTATTTTTGTTTATTGATAAAAAAATTTCATATGAAAATAGTAATCAATGATTGTGCACAAAATAAAGTTTCATTCAAAATTTGCATAGTGTTGGATCTATAAAAAGAATTATGTCGTGTGAAACATTCTAAGCATTCAAACACCAGCAGGTAAAATTGCCATATATATATATATTCGCTACGAATAGAATCTTATCAAAAATAAACAACAAAAAAATAATAAACAAAGTTAATGTGATTATTATATATAGTATATTAATTTCAAAGTAAATACCCTCAATACAAACAGAGATTAAATATTAAAGGGTAGGTGACACGAAATTGTAGTCAAACTAGAAGAGAAATTTCAATCCAACACGAATTTAAGCCCGTCTCGTTTGGCTTTTTTACCTCCATGCAAGTTTTTTTGGGAAGGTTTTGCGAGAGAAATTACGAGAATAAACTTTTTTTCCTTGAATGTAATATACCACAAACAAGAAAATACGAACGTTTTTTCTAGAGATATAAAAGTTTTACAATATTTTAAAAATTTTACAAAATTTTCTATAAAAATAAAATATTGAAAAAATTTTCTTTAGAAATAAAATTTTGACAAAATTTTCTACAGATTTAATGTGTTGACAAAATAGTCTATATGTTAATAATAAAATGTTGACAAAATTTTCTGTTGAACTAAAATTTTGACAAAATTTTCTATAAATTTGAGAAAATTTTCTATACAAATACAACAAAGACACAATTTTCTATAGAAATAAAATTTTGACAAAATTTTCTATAGAAATAAAATTTTAACAAAATAAAATGTCGACAAAATTTCTTATAGAAATAAAATGTCGACAAAATTTCCTATAGAAATAAAATTTTGACAAAATTTCCTATAGATATAAAATTTTGATAAAATTCACAAGAAAAAAAAATTTTGCCAAATTTTTTAGAGTAATAAAACTTTGCAAATTTTCTACAGAAATAAGGATTTGACAAAATATTGAAATAATATACAAATAAAATTTTGACAAAATATTCTATTGAAATAAAATGTTGACAAAATTTTCTATAGAAATAAAATTTCGGCAAACTTTTATTTCTATAGAAATAAAATTTTCACTAAAATATTCGATAGAAAAAAACTTTTGACAAAATTTTGTATAGAAATAAAATTTAACAAAATTTTCAATAGAAATAAATTTTTTACAAAATTGTCTATAGAAATAACATTCTGACAAAATTTTGTATAGAAATAACATTTTGACAAAATTTTGTGTAGAAGTAAAATTTTGACAAAATTTTTTTATTAAAAAAAAAATGCACAATTTTGTATTGAAAACAAAAAATGACAAAATGTTGACAAAATTTTCTATAGCATAAAATGTTGACAAAATTTTCTGTTGAAATTAAATTTTGACAAAATTTTCTATAGCAATAAAATTTTGAGAAAATTTTCTATAGAAAGAAAATTTTGACAAATTTTTCTATTAAAAAAAAAATGCAAAATCTTGTATTGGAAAAAAATTGACAAAATTTTCTATAGAAAGAAAATTTTGACAAAATTTTCTATAGAAATAAAATTTTGACAAAATTTTCTATAGCAATAAAATTTTGAGAAAATTTTCTATAGAAATAAAATTTTGACAAAATTTTCTATTTAAAAAAAAAATGCAAAATTTTGTATTGAATAAAAAAATTGACACAATTTTCTATAGAAATAAAATTATGACAAAATTTTCTATAGCAATAAAATTTTGAGAAAATTTTCTATAGAAATAAAATTTTGACAAACTTTTCTATAGAAATAAAATTTTTCACAAAATATTCTATAGAAATAAAATTTAGACAAAATTTTCTATAGAAATAAAATTTTGACAAAATTTTCTATAGAAATAAAATTTTACCAAATTTTCTATAGAAATAAAATTTTGACAAACTTTTCTATAGAAATAAAATTGTTCACCAAATTTTCTATAGAAATAAAATTTTGACAAAAATTTCTATATAAATAAAATCTTGACAAAAATTTCTATATAAATAAAATTTTGACAAAATTCTATATAGAAATAAAATTTTGACAAAATTTTTTATAGGAATAAAATATAAAAAAAAAATCTATAGAAATAAAATTTTGACAAAATTTTCTATAGCAATAAAATTTAGAGAAAATTTTCTATAGAAATACAACTAAGACACAATTTTCTATAGAAATAAAAATTTTGCCAAAATTTTCTATAGAAATAAAATTTTAACAAAATTTTCTATAGAAATAAAATGTCGGCAAAATTTCCCATAGAAATAAAATGTTGACAAAATTTTCTATAGATATAAAATTTTGACAAAATTTTCTAGAGAAATAAAATTTTGACAAAATTTTCTAGAGAAATAAAATTTTCATTCATTCGTTTTGTTTTGTTATTGTTGGTTTTGTACTTTAATCATTGTTGTTGTTTTTTTGATTTCAGTTTAAAACCATGCATTGACTAATCTACAAGTGTAGCTTAACCAACAGAGGAAAAGAATGTTTGCCAAATTTATTTGGGCAAAGCCCAAATGTGATAATTCCAAAACGTGCGTCCATCCAACCATCTTGCAGTCTATAGGGCTTTGTCCCAATAAATTTGACAAACATTCTTTTCCTCTGTTGGTTAAGCCACACTTGTAGTTTAGTCAATACATGGTTTTAAGCTGAAATCAAAAAAACAACAACAGCGAAATAAAATTTTGACAAAATGTTGACAAATTTTTTTATAGAAATAAAATTTAAAAAAAAATCTATTGAAATAAAATTTTGACAAATTTTCTATAGAAATAAAATTTTGACAAAATTTTTTATAGAAATAAAAATTAAAAAAAAATTCTATAGAAATAATATTTTGACAAAATTGTCTATAGAAATAAAATTTTGACAACATTTTCTATAGAAATAAGATTTAAAAAAAATTGTATAGAAATAAAATTTTGACAAAATTTTTTATAGAAATAAAATTTAAAAAAAAATCTATAGAAATAAAATTTTGACAAAATTTTCTATTCAAATAAAATTTTGACAAAATTTTCTATAGAAATAAAATTTTGACAAAATTTTCTATAGAAATAAAATTTTCACAAAATTTTCTATAGAAATAAAATTTTGACAAAATTTTCTATAGAAATAAAATTTTGAAAAAATTTTCTATAGAAATAAAATTTTGACAAAATTTTCTATAGAAATAAAATTTTGACAAAATTTTTAATAGAAATAAAATGTTGACAAAATTTTCTATAGAAATAAAATTTTGACAAAATTTTCTATAGAAATAAAATTTTGACAAAATTTTTTATAGGAATAAAACTTAAAAAAAAAAAATTCTATAGAAATAAAATTTTGACAAAATTTTTTATAGAAATAAAATTTTGACTAAATTTTTAATAGAAATAAAATTTTGACAAAATTTTTAATAGAAATAAAATTTTGTCAAAATTTTTTATAGAAATAAAATTTTGACAAAATTTTTTATAGGAATAAAACTTAAAAAAAAAAATTCTACAGAAATAAAGTTTTGACAAAAATTTTTATAGAAATAAAATTTTGACAAATTGTTGACAAAATTTTCTATAGGAATAAAATTTAAAAAAAAATTCTATAGAAATAAAATTTTGACCAAATTTTTTGTAGAAATAAAATTTTGCCAAAGTTGTCTATAGAAATAAAATTTTGTCAAAATTGTCTATAGAAATAAAATTTTGCAAAATTGTCTACAGAAATAAAATTTTGACAAAATTGTCTATAGAAATAAAATTTTACAAAATCCTCTATCGAATAAAATTTTGACAAAATTCTCTGGAGAAATAAGATTTTTGACAAAATTTTTTATATAAATAAAATTTTGACTAAAATGTCCTATAAAACGAAAATTTTGAATTTTACTTTGACAAAAGTATAGCAATAAAATGTTTACAAAATTTTCTGTTGAAATAAAATTTTGACAACATTTTCTATATAAATAAAATCGTGACAAAATTTTCTGTTGAAATAAAATTTTGACAAAATTTTCTATAGAAATAAAATCTTGACAAAATTATCTAGAGAAATAAAATTTTGACAAAATTATCGATAGAAATAAATATTTGACAAAATAATATTTGGACAACATTTTCTGTAGAAATAAATTTTGACAAATTTTCTATAGAAATAAAATTTTGATAAAATTTTCTACAGAAATAAAATTTTTAACAAAATTGTCTATAGAAATAAAATATAATCAAAATTTTCTATAGAAATAAAATGTTGACAAAATTTTCTTTAGAAATAAAATTTAAAATAATTTTCTATAGAAAAAAAATGACAAAATTTTCTATAGAAAGACAATTTTGACAAAATTTTCTATAGAAATAAAATTTTGATAAAATTTTCCATAGAACTAAAATTTTGGTATATTACTTTTGACTCGACTGGCAACCGTGATTGTGATAGATTTTTTTTTTTGGAATAAAAATTGTTTTCTTTTAATATAAAATTAGGATTTATTGACAAGTTTAGAATACTATATGACGAGACAAATGACATGTGATTTTGACATGACAGATGTATTATGTATTTGTTCCGCTGACACTAAATGGTCAGTGGCCTCGAGTAATTATTGGCGCCTATTAAATAAAAATTATTCCATGGACTAAAAATTAATGTATTAAACAAAAGCCAATCTCACAGATCTCATTTATATAAAATTGTGCATTCGTAAGTCGTAATTTTAATTATAATATTGATTTTGATTGCATTGTCATTAAATATATTCTAAATAGATTAATAAAAAATCCATCTAAAGATTATTGATTTTGTGTGTACGAGTGTACGTATATATATATGGTTATAGCAGCGGTTTGTTTTCAAAATATTGAAATTAATTAAATTTTTGTATAATATTACATCTGGTTTAGTACTGGGTAGAGTGATAAACAAAAACTAGGTTTTAAAAAACCGACTTGTTTTCCTAAACCGGTGGCCGGAAAAAGAAATCACCAGTTCAACTGGGTTTCCCTAAAAATCATTAAATTATTATCAAAAAATAATTCAGTAAAACGTAGTTCAAAAATTTCAGTATATGATAATTTTTATTTATTTTATTAATTATTTTTTTTTTTTTATTTTGTTTATTTATAATTTTTAAAGTGAGGTATTCTCAATTTGTTTACTTCTTTGTTTGCAATATTAAAGAAAGTAGAACTGATTTATATTTATTTTGATTTCCAATCCAATTCCGATGGCTTGTAAAACGCATTTTATTTTGGTTGTGATTCAATTTTTTGCATATATTTGTTCTCGATAAAATGCTGTCTACAGCGATTGTAGTAGATTCACAAGAAAACACAAATCAGTAAAAAATTGCAATATAATTTTCGAAATCTTTTTTACTTTGCCGAGATGTCAAATGCTACTGACTATATCTTTAATCTCATAGGAGGTACTCGATCGAGCTTATCAAAAATTTGCAAATTAAAGCCCATTTTTAATGCCTTTGAATTTATATAAATGTTTATTTTAGAATGAGAATCAATTTAATCTAGTTAAATTTAATTTATAAAAAAAGTAATTCAATTTATTTATTGTGATTTTAAACTTTTATTGTGGAGCGCATATACTGACATCGTACACCCAAAAAATTTTATTTCTATAGATTTTTTTTTTAATTTATTTCTAGAGAAAATGTTGTCCAAATTCTATTTTTAGAGAAAATTTTGTCAAAATTTTCTAAATAGAGAAAATTTTGTCAAAAGTTTGGGAGCCACCGTGGTGCAATGGTTAGCATGCCCGCCTTGCATACACAAGGTCGTGGGTTCGATTCCTGCTACGACCGAACACCAAAAAGTTTTTCAGCGGTGGATTATCCCACCTCAGTAATGCTGGTGACATTTCTGAGGGTTTCAAAGCTTCTCTAAGTGGTTTCACTGCAATGTGGAACGCCGTTCGGACTCGGCTATAAAAAGGAGGTCCCTTGTCATTGAGCTTAACATGGAATCGGGCAGCACTCAGTGATAAGAGAGAAGTTCACCACTGTGGTATCACAATGGACTGAATAGTCTATGTGAGCCTGATACATCGGGCTGCCACATAACCTAACCTAACCTAACCTTGTCAAAAGTTTCATATGAAAATTCTTAGAGAAAAAATTGTCAAAATTTTATATCTAGAGAAAATTTGGTTAAAATTTTATTTTTATAGAAAAATATGTCAAAATTTAGCTTCTATAGAGAATTTTCTTTTCTATAGGAAATTTTATCAAAATTTTATTTCTAAAGAAAATTTTCCTTTCTATAGGTAATTTGATCAAAATGTTATTTCTATAGGAAATTTTTATACACGTGCTGAAGTTTAAGGGCATATTTTCTTAAAATGTATTACAATTTTAATTGAAAAACTACAGCAATATTTTTATTTTTGTTGTAGAGTAATCCTACTCCAATCTGTCTGATCCCCCTTGAAGCTAGATTCGCTTAAAATACTTGGATAATTTATCTCAGTGCACATAAAATAGCCAATAATGCGACGTAAATACATAGACTACTCCTTCACTACCCCAATACTAATATCCAACAGATTTGGCTAGATCTTGTGTTTTTTCTTGCGTTTTTTTCATCACCTTAAGTTCATTGCGAAAAATAAATAGTATAGATTATTTTTAGATAGATTTTCGATTTGCAAAAAAAAAAAACAATTGTAGAAAAAAGCACTGCAATTGATATTCGATTTGGATGCCATACCGGAAACCGTTTGACAATGTACGTTGCCCTTTTCAAAAAACTATCCACAGAGATGAAAATAAAATTTTGCAAATTATGCTCTATGCGAAATGAGGAAAAATTTTTAAATATCAAAAGTTCATACGGGAATGCTAGAGCGATGCAAAAACTATATATAGATGGCGTTTGACAAAAACTTTCTTCATGCAAGATGCCAACATGTATTCTCATTAAGTGTGCTAAATTTGCTTGGTTGAGATTTAGATATAGATAGCTCCCTTGTATATATCTTTTGCCCGATATACTACGTTCACATCAACACAGAGAAATTTTGCACAGAGTGTAGAAGTAACATTTTAATTAAGTGTCCTGATTTTGATAAAAAATGCTTCAGACATAGATATAGAACAGAAAAAAATTTCCGTAGTTAAACTAACGCTAAAAATAAGTTATTATTGTAAAAAAATTATTTGTTAGTAGTTAAATTTTATTACTTTTTGCGAAATTTTCCACAGCCAAATGAAATTTTCGTTTTTTAGGTATGTCTCAAATACTTTATGAACTAAACGTGAGTATAAAGTTCGATGACCGTACACATAAGTTCAATATGAACTAAAGCAAATCACAATTTTCGTACGATTCCCAAAACTAGTAAGAATGAATTACTGTATGGTTAAAATGGTCATGATTTGGCGCCAATGATTTTCTTCTTAACTTTTAGTTAATATTTTCTTCTATTAATAACAATTTGTAATTTCGTGAACAACAGGGCATTAAATTTTCCTTGTTTTAACAACGCTTTGTGGAAATCTCAAAATGTGTAGCAAAATTTAGTTCAATTTTCGTACGAGTTAGTTTATTCTTCCTATAAAACAGTTTACTTTTTTTTGGTGTATGTGACGGTATATGTTAATTCTTTACTCTTTATTTAGTCAAAATTTTATTTTTATAGAAAACTGTGCTAAAAATTTGTTTCTGTACAAAATTAACTTTTCTACAGAATATTTTGTCAAAATTTTATTTCTATAGAAAATTTTGTTAAAATTTTATTTCTATAGAAAGTTTTGTCAAAATTTTATTTCAATAGAAAATTTTGCAAAATTTTATTTTTAAAGAAAATTTTGTCAAAATGTTATTTCTATAGAAAGTTTTGTCAATATTTTATTTCAATAGCAAATTTTGCAAAATTTTATTTTTAAAGAAAATTTTGCCAAAATTTTATTTCTAAAGAAAATTTTGCCAAAATTTTATTTCTATAGAAAATTTTGTCAAAATTTTATTTCTATAGAAAATTTTGTCAAAATTTTATTTCTATAGAAAATTTTGTCAAAATTTTATTTCTATATAAACTTTTGTCAAAATTTTATTTCTATAGAAAATTTGGGGAAATCTCAAAATGTGTAGCAAAATCTAGTTAAATTTTTGTACGAGTTAGTTTATTTTTCCTATAAAACAGTTAACTTATTTTCGGTGTATGTTTTTATAGAAAACTGTGCTAAAAATTTGTTTCTGTACAAAATTAACTTTTCTACAGAATATTTTGTCAAAATTTTATTTCTATAGAAAATTTTGTTAAAATTTTATTTCTATAGAAAGTTTTGTCAAAATTTTATTTCAATAGAAAATTGTGCAAAATTTTATTTTTAAAGAAAATTTTGTCAAAATGTTATTTCTATAGAAAGTTTTGTCAAAATTTTATTTCAATAGAAAATTTTGCAAAATATTATTTTTAAAGAAAATTTGTTTCTGTACAAAATTAACTTTTCTACAGAATATTTTGTCAAAATTTTAATTCTATAGAATATTTAGTCAAAATTTTATTTTTATAGAAAATTTTTTCAACATTTTATTTCTATAGAAAATTTTGTCAAAATTTTATTTCAATAGAAAATTTTGCCTAAATTTTATTTCTAAAGAAAATTTTGTCAACATTTTAATTTTTTTCTTCTTAACTTTTAGTTAATATTTTCTTCTATTAGAGGGTGTAATTTCGTGAACTGTAGTTAAAAAGTACAAGAGGGCATTAAATTTTCCTGGTTTTAAAAACGCTTTGGGGAAATCTCAAAATGTGTAGCAAAATCTAGTTAAATTTTCGTACGAGTTAGTTTATTTTTCCTATAAAACAGTTTACTTATTTTGTGTGTATGTGACGGTATAATTCTTTACTCTTTATTTAGTCAAAATTTTATTTTTATAGAAAACTGTGCTAAAAATTATTTCTGTACAAAATTAACTTTTCTATAGAAAATTTTGTCAAAATTTTATTTCAATAGAAAATTTTGTCAAAATTTTATTTCTATAGAAAATTTTGTCAAAATTTTATTTCTATAGAAATTTTTTTCAAAATTTTATTTCTGTAGAAAATTTTGTCAAAATTTTATTTCTATATAAAGTTTTGTCAAAATTTTACTTCTATAGAAAATTTTGTCGAAATTTTATTTCTATAGAAAATCTTGTACAAATTTTATTTCTATAGAAAATTTTGTCAAAATTTTATTTCAATAGAAAATTTTGCAAAATTTTATTTCTATAGAAAATTTTGTCAAAATTTTATTTCTATAGAAAATTTTGTCAAAATTTTATTTCAATAGAAAATTTTGTCAACATTTTATTTCTATAGAAAGTTTTTTCAAAATTTTATTTTTAAAGAAATTTTTTTCAACATTTTATTTCTAAAGAAAATTTTGTCAAAATTTTATTTCTAAAGAAAATTTTGCCAAAATTTTATTTCTATAGAATATTTTGTCAAAATTTCATTTTTATAGCAAATTTTTTTAACATTTTATTTCTATAGAAAATTTTGTCAAAATTTTATTTCTATAGAAGATTTTGTGAAAATTTTATTTCTATAGAAAATTTTGTGAAAATTTTATTTCTATAGAAAATTTTGTCAAAATTTTATTTCTATCGAAAATTTTGTCAAAATTTTATTTCTATAGAAAATTTTGTCGAAATTTTATTTCTATAAAAAATCTTGTAAAAATTTTATTTCTATAGAAAATTTTGCAAAATTTTATTTCTATAGAATATTTTGTCAAAATTTTATTTTTATAGAAAATTTTTTCAACATTTTATTTCTATAGAAAATTTTGTCAAAATTTTATTTTGCCTAAATTTTATTTCTATAGAAAATTTTGTCAACATTTTAATTTTTTTCTTCTTAACTTTTAGTTAATATTTTCTTCTATTAGAGGGTGTAATTTCGTGAACTGTAGTTAAAAAGTACAAGAGGGCATTAAATTTGCCTGGTTTTAAAAACGCTTTGGGGAAATCTCAAAATGTGTAGCAAAATCTAGTTAAATTTTCGTACGAGTTAGTTTATTTTTCCTATAAAACAGTTTACTTATTTTGTGTGTATGTGACGGTATAATTCTTTACTCTTTATTTAGTCAAAATTTTATTTTTATAGAAAACTGTGCTAAAAAATTATTTCTGTACAAAATTAACTTTTCTACAGAAAATTTTGTCAAAATTTTATTTCTATAGAAATTTTTTTCAAAATTTTATTTCTATAAAAAATTTTGTCAAAATTTTATTTCTATAGAAATTTTTTTCAAAATTTTATTTCTGTAGAAAATTTTGTCAAAATTTTATTTCTATAGAAAATTTTGTCAAAATTTTATTTCTATAGAAAATTTTGTCAAAATTTTATTTCTATAGAAAATTTTGTCGAAATTTTATTTCTATAAAAAATCTTGTAAAATTTTATTTCTATAGAAAATTTTGTCAAAATTTTATTTGAATAGAAAATTTTGTCAAAATTTTATTTCTATAGAAAATTTTGTCAAAATTTTATTTCTATAGAAAATTTTGTCAAAATCTACATCAAGAATTCTACCAGTCTACCAAGCAGTAAAAAATTACCATTTATGGCAGAATTATACCAACTGTGGCAACCGTGGTTGCTTCGCTTGCACCATATTGGCAAATTGAGCAGATTGTAATTAAATGAAGTATATACGGCCGTAAGTTCGGCCTTGGCGAATGTTATGTACCCTCCACCATGGATTGCGTAGAAACTTCTACTAAAGGCTGTCATCCACAACTTTTGCGCGGTAGTTAATTAGATGTAATATATATGGGGGGTGGCTTATATCGGGGCTACATACAATTATAAACCGATATGGGCCAATTTTTGTTTGATTGGGGATCGGTTGATCTGGGCGCTATATAACTATAGACCGACATGGACCATGATGCCTGGTACACTGAAAAAAATATTTTCGTGGGACCAAAGATTTCATGTCTTTAAAATACGAATGCAAATTTTGCTTAGCATAGAAGACGCATTTCTCCAATATACTTTTTTTCCTTGTCCAATAGTCGATAAACTTTCCAATGACGTCGCAGTGTCCTTATAATTAAGTGATTTGACTTAAAAATGGGAATCATAACATGAAAGAAAAAATGTTAGGGCTAAAACTTGACTTTAATAATTCAGTAAAATTCTTTACATTTAATGAAATTGTCTTTAAATTTGTTGTCATTTTGCAAAAAAATCGTTCAAATATAGGACATGTTTTTCAACATTTTATTTTAAAGACTTTTTTTACCTGAAACATAGCATAATTTCTACTGGAAGCCGAGTCTCAAGTTGGAAAATAAAGTTGTCGTTAACTTGTTTTTAAAAGAATTTGATAGCATTTGAAGAAAAAAAAAAGCTGAAAAAGCGAAGAATTGAAATTTAAAATTTGCTTCCTAGAAGCAAGTACACAAAACCCAAATTTAAAAGAGAATTGTGTCTTCGAGTGATAAATTTTCTCAATGGTTTCGTAGGAATTTTGTGTGGACAGTAAACTCGAGATTTTATATCTTTTGATATAGCTCCCAAAAAATTCTCAAGGTCCTAACGGTATTATAGAGTCGGCCCCACCCGACTTAAGACTTTCCTTACTTTGTTTGTTGTAAGTGTGCTTATGTTCATAACCGAAAATATTGTATTATTCTCTCTTTGACATTCTCTATGACATTCAATGTCATACGAATATAAAATTTCTTTAATACGCGTCACAAGCTCCTACAAAACAGACGTAATTTTTTCTTTTTCTATACCCTCCTCATGCCTCCCACATTTAATCAGATAGATAGATGGAACACACAGACTCAAGTGAATGGAAGCAAATGTGAATTAATTTTATTCTTTATTTTTATCGCAACTGTTTGCCATCAACCAAAATTGAGTAAAACTGTTTTTTGTTTTGTCTATTTCGGTCTCCACAATTGTCCATTTTAGTCGATTGTCCAAATTCCAATCAAACGTCTCTTGGACGACCAGACGACACAGCACACCTTATTTCATCATCGCACTAAATGTCTGCTTCTCGATGTTAATACTTAAGAGCCAGGGTGTGCGTTTGACATTTTAGAGGTGACCGCTATGTGAGGCTTATTTGCCTCCGCAGGTTGTCACATTTACAAAACTGACCTAATTTCATATGGCACCATGAGATTTTTATTGGCTCTGATGTTCCGTCTATTTGGAATGTAATATCATTCGAGAAGTCATAAATCCGAAATGAAGGTACACTTCTTCTACGCTGATACAAAGAGCTTTATGACATTAACAAAATTTTCAACCGAATCGGTTGAAATTTTACTCCTCCAAAAGGCTCCGTAAATCAATTCGTTAGATCGGTTATATACCGATATGGACAGGTAAATTAAAACAAGCATGCCCGGCTCCCAAGATTTTATCTTTTGGCATTGATTCTGGGCCAAAGTAGCGGAGAATTGAAGTAAGGATACCAAAATCTTCTATAGAAATAAAATTTTGCCAAAATCTTCTATAGAAATAAAATGTTGACAAAATTTTCTATAGAAATTTAATTTGAACAACATTTTCTATAGAAATAAAATTTTAAAAAAAGTTTCTATAGAAATAATATTTTGATAAAATTTTCTATAGAAATAAAATTTTAACAAAATTTTCTATATAGAAATAAAACTTTGACAAAATTTTCTATATAGAAATAAAATTTTGACAAAATTTTCTATAGAAATAACATTTTGAACAAAATTTTCTATAGGAATAAAATTTTGACAAAAGTTTCTATAAAAACAAAATTTTGACAAAATTTTCTATAGAAATAAAATTTTGACAAAATTTTCTATAAAAATAGAATTTTGACAAAATTTTCTATAGAAATAAAATTTTGACAAAATTTTCTATAAACATAAAATTTTAACAAAATTTTCTATAAGAATAAAATTTTGGCAAACTTTTCTATAGGAATAAAATTTTGAATAAAATTTTCTATAGAAATAAAATTTTGACAAAATTTTCTATAGGGATAAAATTTTGACAAAATTTTCTAAAAGAATAAAATTTTGACAAACTTTTCTATAGGAATAAAATTTTGACAAAATTTTCTATAGAAATAAAATTTTGACAAACTTTTCTATAGGAACAAAATTTTGACAAAATTTTCTATAGAAATAAAATTTTGACAAAATTGTCTATATAGAAATAAAATTTTGACAAAATTTTCTATAGAAATAAAATTTTGAACAAAATTTTCTATAGGAATAAACTTTTGACAAAATTTTCTATAGAAATAAAATTTTGACAAAATTTTCTATAGAAATAAAATTTTCACAAAATTTTCTATAAACATAAAAAGTTGACAAAATTTTCTATAAGAATAAAATTTTGACAAACTTTTCTATAGGAATAAAATGTTGACAAAATTTTCTATAGGAATAAAATTTTGACAAAATTTTCTATAGAAATAAAATTTTGACAAAATTTTCTATAGAAATAAAATTTTGACAAAATTTTCTATAGAAATAAAATTTTGACAAAATTGTCTATATAGAAATAAAATTTTGACAAAATTTTCTATGGAAATAAAATTTTGAACAATATTTTCTATAGGAATAAAATTTTGACAAAATTTTCTATAAAAACAAAATTTTGACAAAATTTTCTATACAAATAAAATTTTGACAAAATCTTCTATAGAAATAAAATTTTGACAAAATTTTCTATAGAAATAAAATTTTGACAAACTTCTATAGGAATAAAATTTTGAAAAAATGTCCTATAGAAATAAAATTTTTGACAAAATTTTCTATAAACATAAAATTTTAACAAAATTTTCTATAAGAATAAAATTTTGACAAACTTTTCTATAGGAATAAAATTTTGAATAAAATTTTCTATAGAAATAAAATTTTGACAAAATTTTCTATAGAAATAAAATTTTGACAAAATTTTCTATAGGGATAAAATTTTGACAAAATTTTCTAAAAGAATAAAATTTTGACAAACTTTTCTATAGGAATAAAATTTTGACAAAATTTTCTATAGAAATAAAATTTTGACAAACTTTTCTATAGGAATAAAATTTTGACAAAATTTTCTATAGAAATAAAATTTTGACAAAATTGTCTATATAGAAATAAAATTTTGACAAAATTTTCTATAGAAATAAAATTTTGAACAAAATTTTCTATAGGAATAAACTTTTGACAAAATTTTCTATAGAAATAAAATTTTGACAAAATTTTCTATAGAAATAAAATTTTTACAAAATTTTCTATAAACATAAAATGTTGACAAAATTTTCTATAAGAATAAAATTTTGACAAAATTTTCTATAGGAATAAAATGTTGACAAAATTTTCTATAGGAATAAAATTTTGACAAAATTTTCTATAGAAATAAAATTTTGACAAAATTTTCTATAGAAATAAAATTTTGACAAAATTTTCTATAGAAATAAAATTTTGACAAAATTGTCTATATAGAAATAAAATTTTGACAAAATTTTCTATGGAAATAAAATTTTGAACAATATTTTCTATAGGAATAAAATTTTGACAAAATTTTCTATAAAAACAAAATTTTGACAAAATTTTCTATACAAATAAAATTTTGACAAAATCTTCTATAGAAATAAAATTTTGACAAAATTTTCTATAGAAATAAAATTTTGACAAACTTCTATAGGAATAAAATTTTGAAAAAATGTCCTATAGAAAAAAAATTTTGACAAAATTTTCTATAGAAATAAAATTTTGACAAAATTTTCTATAGAAATAAAATTTTGGCAAAATTTTCTATATAGAAATAAAATTTTGGCAAAATTTTCTATATAGAAATAAAATTTTCTATAGAAATAAAATTTTGACAAAATTTTCTATAAGAATAAAATTTTTTACAAAATTTTCTATAGGAATAAAATTTTGACAAACTTTTCTATATAAATAAAATTTTGACAAAATTTTCTATAAACATAAAATTTTGACAAAAGTTTCTATAGAAATAAAATTTTGACAAAATTTTCTATAGAAATAAAATTTGGACAAACTTTTCTATAGAATACAATTTTGAACAACATTTTCTACAGAAATAAAATTTTTAACAAAATTTTCTATAGGAATAAAATGTTGACAAGATTTTCTATAGAAATAAAATTTTGGCAAAAGTTTCTATAGAAATAAAATTCTTGACAAAATTTACTTTAGAATTAAAGTTTTGACAAAATTTTCTATAGAAATAAAATTTTGACAAAATTTTCTATAGAAATAAAGTTTTGGCAAAATTTTCTATAATAAAATTTTGACAAAATGACTTTTGGGCAAGGAAAAAAACCTCATATCAGAGAAATGCGTCTTCTATGCTAAGCTAAATTCGCATTCGTATTTTAAGGGCCTCACGACTATATTTTTGCAGTGTATGAAGACGGGTTTTGTACCCACAAAATATAGCATACAAAATTAATCACAAAATATAGCATACAAATTTACTAAATTCGTATTTCCTACAAAATAGTTCAAAATTTCTTAAAATTCATAAATTTTAATTTAATCTTGAACTGCGTACATTTTTGCAATTTTGAATTCTAATTACAAAGAAAAAAAAATAATTTTTCTTAATAAATACATTTTCTTGAATTTGTCGAAAAATATTTACTTATTTTTGTGATATCTAAATCTAACATACATTTGCTTTCCGCTTGAGTTCACTTTTTTGTTTGAGTGTATGTTTATGATCGATTTAATTGGACTATAGTTATTCCGATTGAAAAAGAAAAGAAAATGAAAATAACGATAAAAATCCATTTAAGTTTATTTTGATTAATGTATGCCAAAAAATATATATGAAAGAAAAATGTTTGTGGCAATGTATGCAGTCAGTTGGGTGCTTAAAATCCAGAGTCTTCCAGCAAAAGAAAAAAAAAACAATAACCAGACCAATTGTCTTTCTTAAATTAACTCGAATGTTCTGATGGCGTATTGATGTGTATGTATAAGAATGGAGTGTGTAGTATTTGGTTGCTTTAGTAATAGTCTCTCGTGCTCTAAAAAAAATTACTTGGATCCAAAGGTTTTGTCCTTCCTTTAAGGATTTTGGTATTAGTTCCTAGCCAAAGATTCATAAATCTAAAGACACAATTTTCCAGTTAATTTAAGGACGATTTCTTTAAATCAAAAATGTTTTTCTTTACTTTAAGTAAAATTTGACTTAGTTCAATGACATACGACTTTAACGGAGGGACGCAAATTTCCAAAATTTATGGCCACTTTCTTTTAATTAAAATTTCATTTGTCCTTAGTGTGTCCTAAAATTTAAGTTGCCTAATCTTTAATACCACGTAAATATTTTTTTTCAGAGAGGCTCGGAGCTTTTTAAAATATCTGAAAAGGAGTTTTTTTAGGTCTGTACATCATTCCGGCCGATTGGAATTTAGGTTACGCAATTTCCACAATATTAAGAACAAATTTCTTTAAAAAAATGAAATTTTAATTAAATAAATTAAAAAAGTTTATACACTTTGCTCAAAAAAAATGTTGTCATTAAATTTAAAACAAAAGTTTTGGAAATTTGCGTCCTTTCATTAAAGTCGTATTTTTTTATAAAAAGCTAAATTTCCTTAAAGTAAAGAAACACATTTTTGATTTAAAGAAATCGTCCTTAAATTAAGTGAAATATTTAATCTTTCGATTTAAGATAAAACAATTCACACCTAGGCTAAGAATTATTTTGAGGGCTTAGCATCTTTGGTTTAAAGTTTTTTTTTATACCCTCCACCATAGGAAGGTAACACATCGAATATTCTGGGTCGTGTTGAAATTCTGAATCGATCTAAGCATGTACGTCCGTTCGTTCGTCTATTGAAATCACGCTAACTTCCAAAAAAAAAAAAAACAAGCTATCGACTTGAAACTTGGCACAAGTAGTTGTTATTGATGTAGGTCGGATGGTATTGCAAATGGGCCATATCAGTACACTTTTACGTATATCCCCCATATAAAGGGACCCTCAGATTGGCTTGCGGAGCCTCTAACAGAAGCATATTTCATCCGATCCGGCTGAAATTTAGTACATGGTGTTGGTATATAGTCTCTAACCACCATGCAAAAATTGGTCCACATCGGTCCATAATTATATATAGCCCCCATATAAACCGATCCCCAGATATGAACTCCGGAACCTCTTGGAGGAGCAAAATTCATCCGATCCGGATGAAATTTGGTACGTGATGTTATTATGTGGTCTCTAACAACCATGGGAAAATTGATCCATATCGGTCCATAATTATATATAGCCCCCATATAAACCGATCCCCAGATTTGGCTTGCGGAGCCTCTAAGAGAAGCATATTTCATCCGATCCGGTTGAAATTTGGAACATGGTGTTAGTATATGGTCTCTAACATCCATGCGAAAATTGGTCCATATCGGTCCATAATTATATATAGCCCCCATATAAACCGATCCCCAGATTTGGCTTGCCGAGCCTCAAAGAGAATCAAATTTCATCCGATCCGGTTTAAATTTGGAACATGGTGTTAGTATATGGTCTCTAACAGCCGTGCCAGAATTAGTCCCTATCGGTCCATAATTATATATAGCCCCCATATAAACTGTTCTCCACATTTGACCTCCGGAGCCTCTTGGAGGAGCGAAATTCATCCGATCCGGTTCAAATTTGGAACGTGGTGTTAGTATATGGCCGCTAACAACCATACCAAAATTAGGTTTGGTTAGGTTAGGTTAGGTGGCAGCCCGTTGTATCAGGCTCACTTAGACTATTCATTCCATTGTGATACTACATTGGTAATACCCAAATACCAAAATTGGTCCATATCGGTCTATAGTTATATATAGCCGATCTCCAATCACACAAAAATTGGTCAATATCGGTTCATAAACATGGTTGCCACTCGAGTCAAAAATAATCTACCAAAATTTTATTTCTATAGAAAATTTTGTCAAAATTTTATTTCTATAGAAAATTTTGTTAAAATTTTATTTCTATAGAAAATTTTGTAAAAATTTTATTTCTATAGAAAATTTTGTAAAAATTTTATTTCTATAGAACATTTTGTAAAAATGTTATTTCTATAGAAAATTTTGTCAAAATTTTATTTCTATAGAAAATTTTTTCAAAATTGTATTTCTATTAAAAATTTTGTCAAACTGAATTATATACGTATTTAATCGATACCACGTATGGACTTACATACAATTTAGAAGACGGTGTTAGGAGGTTTTAAGATACCTTGCCATCGGCAAGCGTTACCGCAACTTAAGTAATTCGATTGTGGATGGCAGTGTTTAGAAGAAGTTTCTACGCAGTCCATGGTGGAGGGTACATAAGCTTCGGCCTGGCCGAACTTACGGCCGTATATACTTATTTACTTTGAAGTATCCATTAGAATTTGGATTTATAAACTGGAATTTTTTGTACGTTAATAGCTTTCTTACTATAGCGTTAAAATAGAATGAAAATTCGATAAATGAGAGTTGTATCCTACACGCAAAAAAATAATTCTTTCCTCCCAAACGAAATTTTAGACAAACAAAGTTCGTTTCTCATTTGCTTTTCGTTGAAACGAAGTGTAGTTGGAAGAAAAGTATATACTTTTTGTAATAAACGTTTATTCTTTTCCGGGATGTAATAACAATTTCATAAAGACTAACTCAAAAAAAATTTTCTGGCTAATTGCATTTTCCCTCACATCTTTCTCACTTCCACGAAGTTTTTTAGTTCTTAGCTCCTTTTTCTGTAATACAAACAATGTAGAAGAAATTATACGATTTTATAAATTTTAAAATTTTTTTACCTTTCGCCTGGACGGAGAATCGAACCGCGGACCATGCAATTTGTAAGCCAACATACTATCCACTGAGCTATGTAGCCGTTATTGTCATCAATAGACAATTACCCATATAAGTTATATTTATATAGCATAGCTTGCGGCGCCCACGAGCCGATTAAACAAAGTTTATTTAACAGAAAAATACATTTAGTTGGGCACCGTGGAACAGTGGTTGCTACGTCCGACTAGCATGCCAAGGGTCGTGGGTTCGATCCCTGCTTCGAACAAAGTTTTTTTTATACCCTGCTCCACACTGTGGAACAGGGTATTATAAGTTAGTACATATGTTTGCAACACCCAGAAGGAGACGAGATAGACACATGGTGTCTTTGGCAAAAATGCTCAGGGTGGGCTCTTGAGTCGATATAGCGATGTCCGTCTGTCCGTGAACACATTTTTGTGATCAAAGTCTAGGTCGCAGTTTTAGTCCAATCGACTTCAAATTTGGCACAAATATGTGTCTTGGCTCAGAATAGATCCCTATTGATTTTGGAAGAAACCGGTTCAGATTTAGATATAGCTCCCATATATATATTTCGCCCGATATGGACTTATATGGCCCCAGAAGCCAGAGTTTTACCCCAATTTGGTTGAAATTTTGCACAGGGAGTAGAATTAGCGTTGTAGCTATGCATGCCAAATTTGGTTGACATCGGTTCAGATTTAGATATAGCTCCAATATATAGCTTTCGCCCGATTTAACTCATATGACCACAGAGGCCAATATTTTGCTCCGATTTAGTTGAAATTTTGCACAGGGTGTAAAATTAGCATTGTAGCTATGCGTGCCAAATTTTGTTGAAATCGGTTCAGATTTAGATATATCTCCCATATATAGCTTTCGCCCGATTTACACTCATATGACCACAGAGGCCAACTTTTAACTCCGATTTAGTTGAAATTTTGCACAGGGAGTAGAATTAGCATTGTTGCTATGCGTGCCAAATTTGATTGAAATCGGTTCAGATTTAGATATAGCTCCCATATATATGTTTTTCTGATTTCGACAAAAATGGTCAAAATACCAACATTTTCCTTGTAAAATACCCACTGCTTAGTCGAAAAGTTTTAAAAATTACTCTAATTTTCCTAAACTTCTAATACATATATATCGAGCGATAAATCATAAATAAACTTTTTCGAAGTTTCCTTAAAATTGCTTCATTGCTTAAATGTTTCCCATATTTTTATACCCACCATCAAAGAATGGTGACGGGGGTATAATAAGTTTGTCATTCCGTTTGTAACACATCGAAATATATATTTCCGACTATATAAAGTATATATATTCTTGATCAGGGGGAAATTCTAAGACGATATAACGATGTCCGTCTGTCCGTCTGTCTGTCTGTCTGTCTGTTGTAATCACACTACAGTCTTCAATAATGACGCAATCGTGCTGAAATTTTGCACAAACTCGTCTTTTGTCTGCAGGCAGGTCAAGTTCGAAGATGGGCTATATCGGTCCAGGTTTTGATATAGTCCCCATATAAACCGACCTCCCGATTTGGGGTCTTGGGCTTATAGAAATCGTAGTTTTTATCCAATTTGCTTGAAATTTGAAATCTAGAGGTATTTTATGACCATAAAGAGGTATGCCAAAAATGGTGAGTATCGGTCCATATTTTAGTATAGCCCCCATATAAACCGACCTCCCGATTTGGGGTCTTGTGCTTATAGAAACCGTAGTTGTTATCCAATTTGTCTGAAATTGGAAATCTAGATGTATTTTAGGACCATAAAGAGGTGTGCTGAAAATGGTGAGTATCGGTCCATATTTTGGTATAGCCCCCATATAGACCGATTTCCCGATTTTACTTCTTGGGCTTCTAGAATCCGAAGTTTTTATCCTATTTGCCTAAAATATGAAATCTAGAGGTATTTTCGGGTCATGAAGAGGTGTGCCGAAAACGGTGAGTATCGGTCCATATTTTAGTATAGCCCCCATAAGAACGATCTCCCGATTTAACTCCTTGGGTTTCTAGAAACCGTAGTTTTTATTTGATTTGCCTGAAATTGTAAATATTCTGGTATTTTAGGCTCACAAAAACGTGTATCGGATTAAGTTTTTATCGGTCCATTGGGTAATGCCTCCATATAGACCGACTTCACTTCTTGAGGGAGTAGAAGGCGCACTGATCATGAAAATTGCTTGAAACTCAATGTAAAATTTCCAGATTTTACTTCTAAAGATTTAAGATTTCAAATCAAGACGTTATTTTATAATTTTCTTGCACACTTACAAGAGATGTTAATGATTCCTCTAAAACTCAAACAAAAATGGTTTTTATAAATCCAGTCCTCATAGGTGAAATCTTTAAATTTATCTTCGGGATTTAAAAGGAAACCCTAATATTTGGTTCATGGTGGTGGGTATTTAAGATTCGGCCCGGCCGAACTTGTTTTTACTAACATTGTGTTCCACCCTAGTGCATTAGCTGACTTAAATTTTGAGTCTATAGATTTTGTAGAAGTCTATCAAATTCTGTCCAGATCGAGTGATATTTAATTAAATGTATGTATTTGGGACAAGCCTTTATATATAGCCCACAACACATTTGACGGATGTGATATGGTATCGAAAATTTAGATCTACAAAGTGGTGCAGGGTATAATATAATCGGCCCGCCCGACTTTAGATTTTCCTTACTTGTTATTTTTACATATATTCCAGATATGGTCGGAAGATTCCGAAAAAATTTTCAACATTACATTTTACTATATTAAATTTTTACTATGAACTGTAAAATGTGTCTTATTAAAGACCTAAAGTCAGAAAAGAACAGTGTTTGATATAAACGAAACTGACTGTGTTGTTCGTTCAAAAATAACTTTTTTATTGAAAAAATAAAAATTTTGTAACAAACGATTTTTTTTTGGTGATAAAAGTGTATACTTTTCGAAGCAATTGAAAAACCTCTAATAAAAGAAAAACGTTTTCGGTACACGTTTTCTAAACGTTTTTTTTCTTTGCGTGTAATTTTAATTATACCCTTCACCACTACTGTGGTACAGGGTATAATAAGTTTGTGCATTTGTATGTAACGCCAAGAAGGAGTAATCATAGACCAACCTTTTAGTATACGGATCGGCTTAGAATTAAATTCTGAGTCGATTTAGCGATGTCCGTCTGTCTGTCTGTCCGTCTGTCTGTCCGTCCGTCTGTCTGTTGATGTATTTTTGTGTGCAAAGTACAGCTCGCAGTTTTAGTCCGATTGTCCTAAAATTTGGTATAGGATCCTGTTTCGGCTCAAAGACGATCCCTATTGATTTTGGAAAAAATCGGTTCAGATTTAGATATAGCTGCCATATATATTTTTCGCCGATTTGGTCATAATTGGCGTGTATATCAACCGATCTTCCTCAAATTCCGTACATTCGAATATTTGATGGGTCTCGAAAAACTTGCCAAATACCAGCCAAATCGGTTCAGATTTAGATATAGCTCTCATATATAGCTTTCGTCCGATTTACACTCATTTGCCCAAAGAGGCCAATTTTTAACTTCGATTTGGTTGAAATTTTGCACAGGGAGTATAATTAGCATTGTAACAATGCGTGCCAAATTTGGTTGAAATCGGTTAAGATTTGGATATATCTCCCATATATAGCTTTCGCCCGATTTACACTCATATGACCACAGAGGCCAATTTTTAACTCCGATTTAGTTGAAATTTTGCACAGGGAGTAGAATTAGCATTGTAGCTATACGTGCCAAATGTGGTTGAAATCGGTTCAGATTTAGATATATCTCCCATATATAGCTTTCGCCCGATTTACACTCATATGACCACAGGGGCCAATTTTTAACTCCGATTTAGTTGAAATTTTGCACAGGGAGTATAATTAGCATTGTAGCTATGCGTGCCAAATTTGGTTGAAATCGGTTCAGATTTAGATATATATCCCATATATATCTTTCGCCCGAATTACACTCATATGACCACAGAGGCCAATTTTTAACTCCGATTTAGTTGAAATTTTGCACAGGGAGTAGAATTAGCATTGTAGCTATGCGTGCCAAATTTGGTTGACATCGGTTCAGATTTAGATATAGCTCCCATATATAGCTGTCGCCCGATTTACACTCATATGACCACAGAGGCCAATTTTTAACTCCGATTTAGTTGAAATTTTGCACAGAGAGTAGAATTAGCATTGTTGCTATGCGTGCCAAATTTGGTTGAAATCGGTTCAGATTTAGATATAGCTCCCATATATATGTTTTTCTGATTTCGACAAAAATGGTCAAAATACCAACAATTTCCTTGTAAAATCGCCACGGCTTAGTCGCAAAGTTGTAAAAATGACTCTAATTTTCCTAAACTTCTAATACATATATATCGAGCCATAAATCATAAATAAACTTTTTCGAAGTTTCCTTAAAATTGCTTCAGATTTAAACGTTTCCCATATTTTTTTACTAACATTGTGTTCCACCCTAGTGCATTAGCCGACTTAAATTTTGAGTCTATAGATTTTGTAGAAGTCTATCAAATTCTTCCAGATCGAGTGATATTTAAATGTATGTATTTGGGACAAACCTTTATATATAGCCCACAACACATTTGACGGATGTGATATGGTATCGAAAATTTAGATCTACAAAGTGGTGCAGGGTATAATATAGTCGGCCCCGCCCGACTTTAGACTTTCCTTACTGGTTTTAAATTCATCTATGTCGCTAAAAATTTCTTTATTTTAAACAAGCCGCTCGGAATCAATACCAAAATCCTTAGGAGAAGGTCAAAATCTTTGGGTCCAAGCATACTTTTTTTTGAGTGTATAGAAAATTAATATGTCTCCATATCGATTAAGACAAGTAGTTAGATTGTAGATGACAGTTTTTAGTAAAACTTTCTACGCCGTCCATGGTGCAGGGTACACAAGTTTTTGTTGCGAATTTTTACACTCCTACACCGAAAAAAAAGTTTACTATTTTTTATGAAAAATGAACTAACCCATAGTAAGAATGACCATGATTTGGCGCCAAAGATTATTTTCATCTAGATAAGTTCATGATTTTCTTATAAATTAGTTCATGTATTACATCGTATTTTAGTTCATTATTACTATGCTGTGGGAAGAATATAGTTAAACTCATTCAAAATATTCCTGCTATCCGGAAAAATTAACAATTTTTTGGGAAACCTGTATTAAGAAATTGGTTTGAAATAAACTGTTTGTCGGTATAATTTTTAAAAAAGTAGAGAAATTGAGGAATCAAAGGTACAACAAGCCTGTATACAACTAAGAAATTTTTCGTACAAAACAAGTCAATTTTCTATAACCACCAGTATTTTATTTCAAAAAATTATTATTATATTACACAAAACTATGGCTTATGATATACAATAAAGGAAATATTTTTATTAGTACGTTGGACGCATTTACTTGTCGGTAGTTAGTAATTGCTTTTTCAAAAGAGTAATATTCTATGTTATTAGGATTAAACTAATTAATTTAAATTTCCATGTTTTCTATCCATATGAAAGATATATGTGGCATAAGTTGCTATATTCAATTGAATTGTCCAATTTCATCGATTTTGGCTAACTTTTGTTGGGCGGATTTGGCTTATAAGCATCTGAAATTGCAAAGTTATACAAAATATAAGAAAAATATTATTAATTAATTAATTCTATCGTTCATATTGATCTTTAACTTACGGGTTTCAAGAGTATTTCCTAGAGCCAATAAGGATATCAGCTTAATTAGTATTAAACAGTAAGAATATTCAAAAAATTACCATTACGAGACCTGTCTACCTGCAAGTGAAAAAAATAATTTTTAATAAATTGAAATTTTGGTTTTATTAAAAACGGACAGAATACCGTTTATAGAATAACTTACCACATTGAAAAATCCATCCAGTAGGTACATTATTGGAATCATATCCATGGACAAATGGGACGTTATTGAAATTATTCTCAGAATATATTTGAAATAAAAAATATTATAAAATTAGACATAATTTCCACTTGTCAGTATAGCATTTAGTGTTTAAGATGGATATTAAGTTCGAGTTTAGCGGCTAAAATTGCAATTTCCATGATAAGTTTTCTTTAATAATCCATTATAAAAAATAATCTTTATAAAAAACTTGATTTGGGCTATTCTCCATCAAGTTATATTTAAATTTGTATCGAAGACGTATAATTTTATACTTTGCTTAGTGATTTATTTTTAATTTTAGCGGCTAAACTCGAACTTAGTACTCACCTGTAGGAATTGCTGTAACATAAAAATATAGATTCAAAAAAATGGTTGCTTCTCAACCTGTGATCCAGATATAGAATAAATATAAATCATCCTATTACCACTCATGTTGTATATTTGTATGTAAATCAATTTAAAATCCGCACTAATTTTAAACTAACATATTAACAGAAATATACAGTTCCTTAATCTGTTATTTGTTTTTTATCAATAAAAAGCGTTTTTGATTCCTCTAACATTACATCATTCACTTCTCAGTTTCTAAAATGTTTCGAAATAAATGTATGTTCATTAATAAACACCAATACCGCACGTACAATTTTGCAAAATTAAATCCACGTGTGCACTTCATAAATGCATCAACATAACTGAATGCAACAATAAAACTCAAAGACACAAATAGTCATAAGGGATACATACCTGCCGTAAAGAAAAACAACTCCACACACACACACGATCCCTTTCTGATCTTGCTATTGCAAAAAAACAACTCTCACCACAAAAGATACCAACAACACACAAGGAACATTCCATTGTCTCTAGAATCAAAACAACCAGCAACAGCATAAATGACGCAATAACAAACACAAACAATCATACGAGATATACACAAAATGTCTCTAAAAACTCCCTCGCATGATGCACTCACAATTTCCAGTAGCACGTTTATTGATTAGTTGGAATTCTATCTATAAGTTAAGGTAAAATATATACCAAATCTATGAGGAATCTATAAAAATTATATACACCTGTCAAGGATTATATTAACTAATTTTTACTCTATTTTAACTAAAATGTTCAATGTGAGTAAAAACACTCCAACATATAATAAAAAGGGAAATAATCTGTAGGTAGTCATCGTACGAATCGGTAATGTCGTTAAGTTAATTTTTACTACAAAAATTTTTTTCCATACAAAATTTTTTCTTAGTAAATTGTCCACATTTCGTAGTAAGATTTTTATATTGCCCATGTATTTTTATAATAGAATCAACGATGCATTAACTACTGTGTTGGAAATTTATTTAAGGAAAAATCCTTCCCATTTCGTAGTTAGTGAACTAAAAAACATTTACTGAATTTTTATAAGTTTTGCTTTAGCTAAGTTAATTTTCGTTGTGGTTACGAAAAATGAACTATATTACAGTAAATTTGTTGAACTATGTGGAAGTCAAAATGGTCCTTAAATTTACAAGACACTTTTTTTTCTGTGTATGCTTTTAAGATGTGTTATTATAAAGGCTAAATTTAATTTTTAATGAAAGTCTCATTTTATGTTTCTTACGGCCATTTTCATGTAGCTCCGTTAGGCTTTAACAACTGGCAGTTAAAGCAGACATATGGAATATATAGACAAGATGACAGATAATATGTCCATAGTGCGGTTTAAAAGTTCATTAGCTAACGTAGCACTAACGGAGCTTCATGAAAATGGGGGTTAATAAATATACAAACGAATTTGTAAACGTTGCTCTTTTTGCTGAATATTAGCTGTACGTTTTGCTCACTGTACATAAACGGTATAGGCTCACGGCAGGAATTAAAACTTGTCGCCGTTCTATCTGTAATAAAATTTTAGTTGTGTTCAGTATATAAACATCTTTAAGATGATGATCAATCATATATGAAAATTCAATCTTTTTATACTTCTGGAAATTTTCCATCACAAAGATAGGACGGACAATATTTGTACTATGCTAATAATGGCAACGATAGTAACGTAACTGTGAGCAAATCGATGATTGCATGAAAACAACAGCATCTCGTTTCTTGGTTAGGGCAATTTATTTGCTTGGACATTTACTGAGAGATATGCTGGATAGATTATAAAGAGTTTTTAAAATTAAATTTATTTGTACACCGAACAAAAAGTGAACTGTTTTATAAGAAGAATGAATTATCTTGCACGAAAATTGAACAAAATTTTACTGCACATTTTGAGATTTCCACAAAGCGTTGTTAAAACCAGGAAATTTTAATGCCCTGTTGTACTTTTTAACTACAGTTCACGAAATTACATCATCGCATAGAAGAAAAAATTAACTAGAAGTAAAGAAGAAAATCATTGGCGCCAAAACATGACCATTTTAACCATACAGTAGTTCATTATTACTGTTTTTGGGAATCGTACTAAAAGTTTCATTTGTTTTCGTTCATATTGAACTCATGTGTACGGTCATTGAACTTTATACTCACGTTTAGTTCATAAAATTTTTGAGACATCTTAAAAAAGTAAGATTTCATTAAGCTGTGGGAAATTTCGATAAAAATAATAAAATTTAACTACAAGCAAATAATTTTTTTCCAATAAAAATAAGTTAAATTTAACGTTAGTTTAACTAATGAAATTTTTTTCTGGGTAGTAAACATAACGGTTGGGATTTAGACAAAATTCACAAAAATTTCTCACAGATCATCGACCCCAAAAAAAGTAAACCCACCATGAAAGAAAATGTAGGTTTAGTTTAGAAAATTTTATTAAAAATATTTTACTAATTGCAATCTAATAGAAATAAGAAAATATTTTATGTCAAATTAAGAAAAAATATTAATTAAATAGTAAAAATAAAAATGTTTATACACTTTAAAAAAATGAACCAATTTAATTCTATTTTAGTTCATGGAATTATTATGTTTTGAGAGTGTTTTTGACTTTAATAATTTTTTTGTGTTCGTTAATTAAATAAACTAAAAACAAGTATATACGGCCGTAAGTTCGGACAGGCCGAATCTTATGTACCCTCCACCATGGATTGCATAGAAACTTCTACTAAAGACTGTCATCCAAAATCGAATTACTTGGGTTGCGGTAACCCTTGTCGATGGCAAGGTATCTTACAACTTCTTAACACCGTCTTCTAAATTGTATGTAAGTCCATATAGAAACAAGTAAGGAAAGTCTAAAGTCGGGCGGGGCCGACTATATTATACCCTGCACCACTTTGTAGATCTAAATTTTCGAGGGGGGGGGCTATATATAAAGGTTTGTCCCAAATACATACATTTAAATATCACCTCAATTTGGACAGAATTTGATAGACTTTTACAAAATCTATAGACTCAAAATTTAAGTCGGCTAATGGACTAGGGTGGAACACAATGTTAGTAAAAAAATATAGGAAACATTTAAATCTGAAGCAATCTTAAGGAAACTTCGCAAAAATTATTTATGATTTATCGCTCGATATATATGTATTAGAAGTTTAAGAAAATTAGAGTCATTTTTACAACTTTTCGACTAAGCAGTGCCGATTTAACAAGGAAAATGTTGGTATTTTGACCATTTTTGTCGAAATCAGAAAAACATATATATGGGAGCTATATCTAAATCTGAACCGATTTCAACCTAATTTGGCACGCATAGCAACAATGCTAATTCTACTCCCTGTGCAAAATTTCAACTAAATCGGAGCAAAAAATTAGCCTCTGTGGTCATATGAGTGTAAATCGGGCGAAAGCTATATATGGGAGCTATATCTAAATCTGAACCGATTTCAACCTAATTTGGCACGCATATCTGCAATGCTAATTCTACTCCCTGTGCAAAATTTCAATTAAATCGGAGTAAAAGATTGGCCTCTGTGGTCATATGAGTGTAAATCGGGCAAAAGCTATATATGGGAGCTATATCTAAATCTGAACCGATTTCCACCAAATTTGACACGCCTAGCTATAATGTTAATTCTACTCCCTGTGCAAAATTTCAACTAAATCGGAGCAAAAAATTGGCCTCTGTGGGCAAATGAGTGTAAATCGGGCGAAAGCTATATATGGGAGCTATATCTAAATCTGAACCGATTTGGATGATATTTTGCAAGTTTTTCGAGACTCATAAAATATTTGAATGTACGGAATTTGAGGAAGATCGGTTGATATACACGCCAATTATGACCAGATCGGTGAAAAATATATATGGCAGCTATATCTAAATCTGAACCGATTTTTTCTAAAATCAATAGGGATCGTCTTTGAGCCGAAACAGGACCCCGTACCAAATTTTAGGACAATCGGACTAAAACTGCGAGCTGTACTTTGCACACAAAAATACATCAACAGACAGACAGACGGACATCGCTAAATCGACTCAGAATTTAATTCTAAGACGATCGGTATACTAAACGATGGGTCGCAGACTTTTCCTTCTTGGCGTTACATACAAATGCACAAACTTATTATACCCTGTACCACAGTAGTGGTGAAGGCTATAAAAATATTAATTAAATAGTAAAAATAAAAATGTTTATACACTTTAAAAAAATGAACCAATTTAATTTTATTTTAGTTCATGGAATTATTATGTTTTGAGAGTGTTTTTGACTTTAATATTTTCTTGTGTTCGTTAATTAAATAAACTAAAAACAAGTATATACGGCCGTAAGTTCGGACAGGCCGAATCTCATGTACCCTCCACCATGGATTGCATAGAAACTTCTACTAAGGACTGTCATCCAAAATCGAATCGGGTTGCGGTAACACTTGTCGATGGCAAGGTATTTTACAACTTCTTAACACCGTCTTCTAAATTGTAAGTTAGTCCATATAGAAATAAAATTTTGACAAAATTTTCTATAGAAATAAAATTTTGACAACATTTTCTATAGAATTAAAATTTTGACAAAATGTTATATTTAAATAAAATTTTGAAAAAATTTTCTATAGAAATAAAATTTTGACAAAATTTTCTATAGAAATAAAATTTTAACAAAATTTTCTATAGAAATAAAATTTTGACAAAATTTTCTATAGAAATAAAATTTTTGACTCGAGTGGCAACCATGATTATGAACCGATATGGACCAATTTTTGTGTGATTGGAGACCGACTATATATAACTATAGACCGATATTTTGGTCGAGTATTTTGGTAGAGTATTTTTGGCGATATGGACCAATTTATGTGTGATTGGTGATCGGCTATATATAACTATAGACCGATATGGACAACATTGGTCCATATGGTTGTTAGAGACCTATACTAACACCATATACCTAATTTCAACCGGATCGGATGAAGTTTGCTTCTCCAAGAGGTTCTGGCGATCGATTTATATTGGGGCTATATATAATTATGGACCGATATGGACCAATTTTTGCATGGTTGTTAGAGACCATATACTAACACCTCACCCAAAAAAAGTGAACCCACCGCGGGAGAAAATTTAGGTTTATTTTAGAAAATTTTAACTAAAATAGTTTTCTAATTGCAACATGTTACAAATAAGTTAATACTTTTTGTCACATTGAAGAAAATTTTTTAGAAATAATTAATTTTTTTCAGTTGTTTAAGAAAATTTCATATGTTGAAAGAAAAAATTGGATTTAAAAATTGTTAAAATGTCTTTAGCGCTGTACGAAGTTCGAGACAGGTACACTTTTAGTAAAATTTACTCATTTGGGAAACTCATGAACTCAATTTAAGCAAACTTCTGCCATTTTAGGAAAATATGAACTATTTTATTTTTTAGTAAAATTGGGCACTATATTTGTATACAACTTTTTTTCTTATTTTTAATTCACGTCATTAAAGTTAGCAAAAATTTATTCAAATAAGGAACATTTACTCAAAAATTTAACTAAAATCAAGTAATCTTCACGAACTAAAATAAAGTTCAGTTGGCATTAGAGCCCCTTTTTCCTGGGTGCTCGTACAAAATTTCAATCGGATCGGGTGAATTTTGCTCCTCCATTATGCTCCGGAGGTCAAATTTGGGGATCGGTTTATATAGGGCTATATATAATTATGGACCGATATGGAACAATATTGGCATTGTTGTTAGAGACCATGTACTAACACTACGTACCAAATTTCATCCGGATCGGATGAATTTTGCTCCTCCAAGAGGCTCCGGAGTTCAAATCTGGGGATCGATTTGTATGGGAGCTATATATAATTATGGACCAAGTTTTGCATGGTTGTTAGAGACCACATACTAACACTACGTACCAAATTTCATCCGGATCGGATGAATTGTGCTCCTCCAAGAGGCTCCGAAAGCCAAATCGGGGGATCGGTTTATATGGGGGATATATATGTAATTATTCACCGATGCGGACCAATTTTTGCATAGTTGTTAGATACCATATACTAACAAACTACCAAATTTCAACCGGATCGGATGAATTTTGCTTCTCTTAGAGGCTCCGCAAGCCAAATCTGAGCGTCGGTTTATAAGGGGGCTATATATAATTATGGGCCGATATGGACCAATTCCTGCATGGTTGTTAGAGATCATATACTAACACTACGTACCAAATTTCATCCGGATCGGATGAATTGTGCTCCTCCAAGAGGCTCCGGAAGCCAAATCGGGGGATCGGTTTATATGGGGGATATTTATAATTATGCACCGATGTGGACCAATTTTTGCATAGTTGTTAGATAACATATACTAACACCTTGAACCAAATTTCAACCGGATCCGATGAATTTTGCTCCTCCAAGAGGCTCCGCAAGCCAAATCTGAGCGTCGGTTTATATGGGGGCTATACGTAAAAGTGGTCCGATATGGCCCATTTGCAATACCATCCGACCTACATCAATAACAACTACTTGTGCCAAGTTTCAAGTCGATAGGTTGTTTCGTTCGGACGGACGGACGGACATGCTTAGATAGACTCAGAATTTCACAACGACCCAGAATATATACTTTATGGGATCTGAGAGCGATGTGTTACAAACGGAATGACAAAGTTAATATACGCCCCATCCTATGGTGGAGGGTATAAAAATGGGGAAAAATTATACGCAAATCAAACATAAAGATGGACTGAACTTGTGTCTATATAGTTTGAATTTCTTAAAATTTGTAATTTTTACCAATAATGAACCTTTTTGCAATTTTGAAATCCAATTTTTTCCTTCAAACATCGACAATTTCTATAACAAGTGAACATTATGTCCAATAAATTTTCTTGAATTTGCCGAAAATTGTTTACTTATTTTTGTGGAATTGGCTTGACATCTGTTTTTGTAATACATTTTAGTTAAAATTTTCTAAAATTAACCAAAAATTTTCTGCCAGGGGGGTTCACTGTACTGATTAAAAAAAAAAAAAAAACAAGTAAGGAAAGTCTAAAGTCGGGCGGGGCCGACTATATTATACCCTACACCACTTTGTAAATCCACATTTTCGATACTATATCAAATCCGTCAAATGTGTTGGGTGCTATATATAAAGGTTTTCGTCCCAAATACATACAGTTAAATCTGACTCCATCTGAACAAAATTTATAATCTATAGACTTAAAATTTAAGTCGCCTAACGTTGTGGGATGGTACACTATGTTAGTAAAAACACAAGTAAGTAATGTCTAAAGTCGGGCGGGGCCGACTATATTATACCCTTCACCACTTTGTAGACCACAATTTGTGTTACCATCTTAACTTCTTCATGAAGGTTTTTATTCCCATATACAAATATTCATATCTTAACCGATTTGGAAACAATTTTTTGTACTTCTACAAAATTTCTAGAATTAAAATTTAAATCGTCTAATGCCCTGGGATAAAGCACAATGTTATTAAGAAAATATGGGAAATATTTAAATCTGAACCAATTTTGAGGCAACTTCGCAAAACTGTATTTATGATTTATCGGTCGATAGATGTGTATTAGAGTAATAGGAAAATTTGAGTCATTTTGATAAGGAAAATATGGGTATTTCGGCCAGTTTTGCCTAAATCGGAAAAACATATATATGGAAGCTATATCGAAATCTGAACCGATTTCAATCAAATTTCACATGCATAGTTACTATGTTAATTCTACTTCCTGTGCAAAATTTCACGTAAATCGGATTACAACTTTGACATCTGTGGTCATATGACGTACAATCGGGCGAAAGATATATATGGGAGCTATATTAAAATCTGAACCGATTTCAACCAGATCCAGAATCCAGAACCTTAATTCTACTCCCTGTGCAAAGTTTCAAGTTTAGTTCTACTCACTCTGCAAAATTTCACGTAAATCAGAGTAAAACTTTTGCCTCTGTGGTCATATTAGTCCAAATCGGGCAAATGATATATATGGGAGCTATATCTAAATCTGAACCAATTTCAATACAATTTACCACACTTGACCACACTACTAATTGTATTCATAGTGCAACATTTCAAGCAAATTAATTTAAAACTATCGCCTCTGGGGCCATATAAGTCCATATCGGGTGAAAGATATATGTTATATGGGAGCTATATCTAAATCTGAACCGATTTCATTAAAATTTGGCACAATTAACGATACTATAAAACGTACTCCTTGTCCAAAATTTCAAGCAAATCAGGGCAAAACTCTGGCTTTTGAGGCCTTATAAATCCAAATCGGACGAAAAATATATATGGGAGCTATATCTAAATCGGAACCGATTTCAACCAAATTTAGCACACTTAACAATACTATTAAACGTACACCTTGTGCAAAATTTCAAGCAAATGAAGGCAAAAAATCTGGCATTTGAGGCCATAAAAGTCCATATCGGGCGAAAGATATATGGGAGCTATATCTAAATCGGAACCGATTTTAACCAAATTTAGCACACTTAACAATACTATTAAATTTACTCCTTGTGCAAAATTTCAAGCAAATCAGGACAAAACTCTGGCTTTTGAGGCTATATAAGTGCAAATCGTACGAAAGATCTATATGGGAGCTATATCTAAATCTGGGCCGATTTGGTTGATATTTCGTATATTTTACGAGAGCCCCCAAATATCCGGCCATGCGAAATTTTAAGAAAATGCGTTGATAAATATGTCAATTATGACCAGATCGGTGATAAATATATATGGCACCTATATCTAAATCTGAACCGATTTTTTTTTGAGCCAAAGTAGAACTCAGTGCCAAATTTGAGGACGACCGGACTTAAACTGCGAACTGTACTTTGTGCACAAAATTACATATACAGAGAAACAGACAGACAGACGGACAGACGGACATCGCTAAATCGACTCAGAATTTAATTCTAAGATGATCGGTATACTAAACGATGGGTCTACGACTTTTCCTTCTTGGCGTTACATACAAATGCACAAACTTATTATACCCTGTACCACAGTGGTAAAGGATATAAATATTAGTAAAAACAAGTATATACGGCCGTAAATTCGGCCAGGCCGAAGCTTATGTACCCTCCATCATGGATTGTGTAGAAACTTCATCTAAACACATCCATCCACAATCGAATTACTTAAGATGCGGTAACGCTTGCCGATGGCAAGGTATCTTAAAGCCTCCTAACACCATCTTCTAAATTGTATGTAAGTCCATACGTGGTATATATTAAATCAAAAAAGATCGATCCAATACGTATATAATTCAGTTTGACAAAGTAGACATAAAATTTTGACAAAATTTTCTACAGAAATAAAATTTTAACAAAATTTTCTATTTTCACAAAATTTTCTATAGAAATAAAAATTTTGACAAAATTTTCTATAGAAAGAAAATTTTGTCAAAAATTTCTACAGAAATAAAATTTTAACAAAATTTTCTATAGAAATACACTTTTGACAAAATTATATATATAGAAATAAAATAAAAATAGAAAAAAAATCTTGGTAGATTATTTTTGGCTCGAGTGGCAACCATGATTATGAACCGAATAAAATTTGAACAAAATTTTCTATAGAAATAAAATTTTGACAAAATTTTCTATTGAAATAAAATTTTGACAATGATGAAAATTTTATTATGAACCGAATAAAATTTTAACAAAATTTTCTCTAGAAATAAAATTTTGACAAAATTTTCTATAGAAATAAAATTTTGGTAGATTATTTTTGGCTCTAGTGGCAACCATGATTATGAACCGATATGGACATATTTTTGGGTGATTGGACCAATTTTGGTATGGTTGTTAGCGACCATATACTAACACCACGTGCCCAATTTGAACCGGATCGGATGAATTTTGCTCCTCCAAGAGGCTCCGGAGGTCAAATCTGGAGAATGTTTTATATGGGGGCTATATATAATTATGGACCGATATGGACCAATTCTGGCACGGTTGTTAAAGATCATATACTAACACCATGTTCCAAATTACAACCGGATTGGATGAAATTTGCTTCTCTTAGAGACTTCGCAATCAAATCTGGGGATCGGTTTATATGGGGGCTATATATAATTATGAACCGATGTGGACCAATTTTTGCATGGTTGTTAGAGACCATATACCAATATCATGTACCAAATTTCAGCCGGATCGGATGAAATATGCTTCTCTTAGAGGCTCCACAAGCCAAATCTGGGGATCGGTTTATATGGGGGCTATATATAATTAAGGACCGATATGGTCCAATTTTTGCATGGTTATTAGAGACCATATACCAACATCATGTACCAAATTTCAGCCGGATCGGATGAAATTTTCTTCTCTTTGAGGCTCCGCAAGCCAAATCTGGGGATCGGTTTATATGGGGGCTATATATAATTATGGACCGATGTGAACCAATTTTTGCATGGTTGTTAGAGACCATATACCAACACCATGTACCAAATTTCAGCCGGATCGGATGAAATTTGCTTCTCTTTTAGGCTCCGCAAGCCAAATCTGAGGATCGGTTTATATGGGGGCTATATATAATTACGGACCGATGTGGACCAATTTTTGCATGGTTGTTAGAGACCATATACCAACACCATATACCAAATTTCAGCCGGATCGGATGAAATATGCTTCTCTTAGAGGCTCCGCAAGCCAAATCTGGGGGTACGTTTATATGGGGGCTATACGTAAAAGTGGACCGATATGGCCCATTTTCAATACCTCCGACCTACATCGATAACAACTACTTGTGCCAAGTTTCAAGTCGATAGCTTGTTTCGTTCGGAAGTTAGCGTGATTTCAACAGACGGACGGACGGACATGCTTAGATCGACTCAGAATTTCACCACGACCAAGAATATATATAATTTATGGGGTCTTAGAGCAATATTTCGATGTGTTACAAACGGAATGACAAAGTTAATATACCCCCATCCTACGATGGAGGGTATACAAATTTTCTCATTCTCATTTTTACAGTTAAATCGACTATAGATATTTTCGTAGTTTTATTTTGTCTTGGGTTTTGTGTATCGTAGTGTCCGGTCAGACCGACTTTAGCCTTTTCTTATTTGTTTTATGATTTGCGTTTTCTAAAATTAAGCATTTTCTGTTTCCATTTTCTAAAATTAAGCAAATTTTTCTTCCTGTAATTTTTACAATCCAATCGGCTATATAAATTTTCGTTGATTTTTTTTGGTTTGGTTTTGGGTATCATAAACTTCGGTTCGCCCGGCAATAGCTCTTTCTGATTTGTTTTATGATTTTCATAAAAAAACGACCTACCTAAATGTACATTCGTATAAGTCTCTTTAATAATTTATCTATAGATAGATTCGGCTCTCAAACATTTTGAGAGATATGAACATATGTTTGCCCATGTTTGGTTAGGTTTGTTCATACATTTTGTTTTCATCCATTTCTTTATCACTTATTATATCATATTAGTGTTGCTTTCACTATCTACATAAGTGTCGGCATTCTTTATGTTTGACCTATAGCTATAGGATGAATGGAATCAAAATAAACTAACAAAAACAAATGGAAACTTACTTTTCTTTTGGCAATTTTAGCAGTATTTATGCGCGTACACTCTCTATTCGGTGACTCTCCAAAAATGTAGGGATGATATTCAATGGGTTTCTCTCTCTCCCTCTCTTCCTTCTATGATTTTCTTTATATCTCTGAATGGTAGGACAACCTTTGATGTCCTTGTATTTGACACACTTTTTCTTATCACTAAAATGCCACGAGAATAATTTTGTTGTGATTATTTCGTTTTGCTCACTCTTTTATATGTATGTATAGGATATGTATTAATATTGAGTTGTTGTTGTTAACACTGATGTTATGGTCATTAATAACACACGCGCCTAACCAATTGGAGAAAAAAAATGAAATGAAATAGACCAACAACAATAACTTTGGACCTTAACATATACTACAATTTACTATGACTGAATGGGATTATGGTATGGAAGTGTGTGTGCGTGTATTTTGTGGGAGATGTGGGTGGAATTACGACAACACGAACAGTATGATGAGTGAAAGGGAGATTTTTAGTAGATGTGTGTATGCCGACAATGTCTTTTCCACAATGTCATTCAACTTTTCTCGGGGTCCTTTTGATATCGTTTTCTTTTCGCACTTCTTTTTAAGGGTTTTTTAAAGGGCAAATATTTGCACATTTACCAACATTTTGTTTTCTTTCCCGAATTTTCTATAACTTTTTTTTTAAGAAAAACAAATTGTTACAAAATTTAATTTTTAATTACATTTCTTTGCTAACACTGGTCATGTGAAATATTTTCTTTTTGTACCATTTATATTTTCTTTTGAAAAAAAAAAACAAAAACTAAATTTATTAGATAACAAATTCAAAAACCCAAAAATACGTTACTTTTATAAAATGCCTTGAAATTTTAATTTTTTTTTTTTTGCTTGCTTAACTATAACAATTTGCTTTTTTATACACCACCGCTAGATATCTATTTTTATTTTTTATTAAATTCGTTTCATTTGTTTTGTTACAGATATTTTCATATGAACTTTGCTGATTTTTTTCTTGTTGGAAATTTCAAGTTATAAAACTCAAACAGTATTTTTAATAAAACAAAAAGAAATTGTAAATTTTTTATTCGTTTTGTGGCAAACACTAAAACTATTTTGCTTAATTACAATTTAGTTTCGTTGAATTGCTGCCGCTGCTGTTGTAATATTGTCATACACCGTATATTTTTGGCCGCACGAATGTACGAGTCTGGTTGCCGCCCGTCATACAAATGTTTTACAGTGGCCCGTATTTTTGTGAATCTTTTACTGCCGCCTTAATTTTCTTCGATATATTCGCTTCTGTTTTGACTGCTCAATTCTCCCTCTGCTTTAATGCTGTTGCTGCTCACGAAATTCTAAATTGTTGTTGTATTAGTTCAAATTTGACTCGTCGCTGCTCTGCGCGCACACAACAGTGTCATCCAAGGGCATTGCAAGGTCATAGTGTTGTATAGATTTTGCCATACTCTACACTTTGTTGGATATTCTGCTTTAGTCACTGTCAGCCATCGAAGCAGGCAAACAGAGTCAGGCATTCATTTATTCGTTGTTTAACATCCTCATCGAGAGACTCCATTAAGATAAAGTCACAGAATGTTATTCTCAGTACCTTCTCTACTCACTATCTTCACCTGACTCTCAATCCCTGACCATCGACATTAACTTCACCAGTCTCTCTACACTTTCTTTTCACCATTGTGCTGATTTATTTTTGTGCCTGGCATCGAGAAAGAACCTCAGCTGCAATCTGACGATTATGCATGTACAAAATGTAAAGTGTAGCTAGCTGGCTAGACGCTCTGACCATAGACATTAAGATCATATTAGTGACAACTATAACTACATAATTATACTGGCAAGGAGAAATGAGTTCAATTTAATTGGAAATCTTCCATTTCATCTCAGTATTAGTCCACAGCACACAAACAAGTTAAGATTATAGCATTTCGTTCTGTATGGAGGGCATACTAAGATTGTCATACCGCTTGTAACGCATCGCAATAGTCTGTTGAAATCATGCTATCTTTGGAAGGAAACAAGTTGTCGGTTTGAAACTTGGCATAACTAGGATGTACGGTTTTGTAAATGGGCCCTATGGGACCCCATTTAGGGATAGCCGCCATATAAACCCATCCAAAGACTTGACTCCCGGCGTTCTCTTGGAGGAGCCAGTTCCGATCCAGTTGAAATTTGGTACGTGACGCTAGTGCAGTGTTGTCAGGTGATTTTTGAATTCCCCCCCCAAAGCTTAACATAAAACCCCTAAAATGGTCTAGACTTCTTTCAAAAACCCTCAAGAATTTAAGAATGTAAAAAGGTCAAAATTGGTTCCGAAATTTCGTGAAAAAATCCTGTAGTGATATACTTTAAAAATTAAATTTAATAAAAAAAATATAATAATACAATATGTTTATCAATTTAAAAAGCACACAGAAAAAAAAGTGTCTCGTAAATTTAAGAAGATTTTTACAATAATTTATTACAAGAATTTTCCAGAATTTTAGTTCATTTTTCGTATCTTTAACGAAAATTAACTACTCGAAAGGAAATTTTACAAATTTTAAGTAGCAATCGTTTAGTTCATAGCCTACAAAATACGATGGAAATTTCCTTAAAAATTTTCTTAACTGGTAGTTAAAAATTCTTTCCTCATACTATAAAACTACTTATGAAATGTAAAATACTTTCTAAATAATAAGTGTAATTTACTATAAAGAGTTTTTGTATGAGAAAATATTTTTTTACGAAAATTGAACTTGAAAGCGGATAGCAATTTCTTACTGTTAATTCCTATAGTTAATAATAGTTGGAACAACATTTCTCAATGAAATATTTTTAGTTCGCGTGTAATTAAATTTATAGACATTTTCGTCAAAAATGGGTAGATATCATTTCATGAAGTTGTTGCTAATTTTAAGTTAAACGTTTCATCGTTCTTATACTGATATGCATTTAAGAGTATTGTTTTTAGAGTAAATTGTGGACAGATGCGATGAACTAATGCATAGTACAGAGATCTTTCTCGTCAAAGTGGAATATGTTTAATGTAAAGATGATGTTACTTGAAATTTTTTTGAGAGTGAGAGCATGCAATGCAATAATGAGAAATGGTAGTGAGTGATGGGGATGTTGTGTATATCTGAGCGTGGGGTTGTTTTTATTTCTGTTCTTTCAGTGGTTTGTGTGTGTGTGTGTGTTTATTATTCGCGAATGGATTATTTGTCTGGATGAGGTGTTGTTTTCAATGAAGGCGCATGTGTTTTTGTTGTTGTAGAAATGTTTTGGTTTTGCTTGGTTTTGTTTGTCATGCTTCAGTTGTATAGTTGGCGTTGGCGTGGGCTGTTGCATCTTTTTAGCAAATATGTGACAAGGGAATATAAAGGTATGGAATATTTTGGTTTTTTGAGACCTATGTATATTGGTGTTTGTTTATTAAAACTTTTAAATGAAAGTTATTAATATTTTAGCGATGAGGTGTACAATGGCGAAGTGATGATCGGTTGCTTAGAAAAAAGTTATTAAGAATGTTCAATATTTAGGAAAAAAATGCTGAAAAGGAAAGTATATTGAAATTGTTTTATCTAATTTAATTTTTATTATTCAATGTAAAAAATAAATATTAAATTTCAGAGTAACTCCAGATGAATTTGGAAAATTGTTTGTTACACGTCACCGTATAGTTTAATCATAAATAGGTAAGTGTTCTTTTTTCAATGTGGTTTTCTTTTAAAAAACAATATTCTTTATGTATATTATTATATGCTAATTATTATTATTGTTTTTAACCAGTTTCATGTTTTTCTTTGTTGTAAAAAAATATTTAATTTAAGAGCAACCCCAGATGGATTCCTGCAAATTTTTATATTTCTCCTCAGCGTATAATTTAATAGAGAAGTGGTAAGTTTTCTTTTAAAAATTGGCTTTTTTTCTCTAGAATATTTAAATTTTTATGACCTTTTTATTATCAAAATTACACGTTTTTAATACCTTATTTTAGTATTACTTTAATCAAATATTTTTGGAAACCAATTTAATATTTTTAACGTAAAAAACAAATATTTAATTTGAGAATAACAATTTGGAAACATTTTTATGAATTGGTAAGCGTTCTTTAACATTCTTTTAACCAGTTTTTTTTGCGCATATTATTTCTTTAATTAATTGGAAACAAATTTAATGTTTTTTATTTAATGTAAAAAATAAATATTTAATTTCAGAGTAACCCCAAATGAATTTCGATAACTTTTTAACCTCAGCGTACAATGTAATAGAGAATTGGTAAGTTTTATATTGAAACTTTAGCTTTCTTTTAACAAGAATATTTATTGTTTTATGTCCTTTACATCGATAACAACACAATTTTATGAGTTAGTATATTACTTAATTCATTATTTCTCTAATTGTTTCAGGTACAAACTTTATGAGGTACGTTTATCTAAGAAAAGTTAAATTCCTTACACCATTTAATAAAATGCCCCCAAATATGGTAAGTTATAAGCTAATTTAAAGAGCTAAAAAATTATATTTTATTACATGTTAATTTTTAACAAATTTCATTATTCCTTCCATTTTTTCAGCAAGATATGTGAAAAATATACTTACGATGAATAAAAAACTAAGGAAAAGTCAAAATGTCCAAAACGCGTGTTAAAATAAAGTACTTTCTTGTTCCACGTGGTCATAATTTTCATTCACAAAAACATTGTATTAAGAACTTTCATCATAAGTTTTTGTAATAAAGTACTTTTGCTTAAAGAAAGTTTAATTTTATTGTATGAAAATTTTCATAATAGTAAAACGCTTTGTTGTTCATTTAATTATTTAATTTCTCTGTACTGTGGAATTATTGATTTAAAAATAGTTTAGTCGTCGACATTTTAAAGAGACTGTTAACCAATTTTTATTATCGGGTTCCCAAAAAATAAGCAAGTAAACCAAAATAATACTGACTTTTTAACTTAGTAGGGGTATATAAATCTTATGGTGTTGTAAAAATGAACTAAAATACAATGTAATAGATGAACTAAAACTTAGGAGAATTATAAACTAGACAATTTGAAAAAAATCTTAAGGGCTAAATCATGGTCAATATTACTACAGTTTAGTTCATTTTGCAATGGAAAGGGGTTCACTGTTTTTTCAGTGCAGGTAAAACAGAATAATTTAATGTATAAATCTTGTAAATCAAATTAATTTAAAAAATGGGTTTATAAAAATCAGCAAATATAGACATTATTCGCCACAAAGAGTCCAAAATTACAAACATCTGCCGTTGCAGTGTGCAAATTGTAGGTGTTAAATTATGAATGAAAATTTAACTCTTAAAATGCTTTCGGCTGCTAAGTTAAAATACGATTTCTTAATTTTTTTTAACTGTGTCAAATATCACAATGGACTGAATAGTCTAAGTGAGCCTGAATCTTAATCGGGCTGCCACTTTAACCTAACTGTAATGATAATGAAAATAATGCTAATGCATACTTGCTTATATTTAGGAACTTGTGTTGACTTCCTGCATCTTTTTTCTCCAAATTCATGCCAGAATTGTTCCAAATTTGGTTGTTCCACTGAGATATTTTTTACACCCAAAAATGCCCCTCAAATAAATGTTACTCCTAAAAATCCCCATAAACGTGAAAAACCCCTAACGAAAAAATTGGTCCATGTAGGTACATAATTATATATAGCCCCGATATAAACCGATTCCCAGATTTGACTTCTTGAGCCCCCGAAAGAGCAAATATCATCCGATCCGCTAGAAATTTGGTACATGATGTCAGTATATGTCTTTTAACAACGATGAAAAATGGTTTATAATTATATAGCCAAGTTTGAAATCTTAATTCGGTGTATGATGTTACAATAATCCCACCAACTGCCATGAGAAAATTGTTCGATATCTGTTCATATTTGTATATTATCTAACTTATGCGCTTTACAGATTATCAGTTATTCCGGACGACAGTGCTCGTTTCGAACATATCCCATATATTGTGCACATTATAAGTTAAGTCCGAAGGCATAATAGATACTGCTGCATGTTTATGGGATCGATAACACATTTACCGATTATTTAGTCATCGCCGACAAGTCGTATCGATCCGATATATTGTAAGATTCTTTACAAACACCGACATTCCGTCCGGAATAACTGATAGTCTGTAAAGCGCATTAGGCTCCTTACGGTCTAGCTTACAATTTAGAAGACAATGTTAAGAAGTTTTAAGATATCTGTTACCACAACCTAAGTAATTTGATTGAGGATGACAGTCTTTAGTAGAACTTAGTGCGATATCCATGGTAGATAAGATTCAATCTTGGCGAACTTTTGACCCTTCTTTGATTTATCGCTCATATAAATCGATCTCCCGATTTGATTTCCTAAGCATTTGGAAGGTGTTTTCAATCGATTTCTCTAATATAGTAGAACCTCTCAAAACTTGAACACTCCGAAAATCGGACATCTCACAAAAGTGGACAGTGGTATGGGAAATGTCGACAAAATTTAGGCGATAGTGGGTGTCCTCTTGTCAGAGGTTTCAAAGTATTTTCTATTGATTCTTGGGCTTATTAGGAAATCCATAATTTAATATAGTACCAATAATTACCGATTTTCAATTTAGTTCAATTCATTTAATCTAGAAAAACAAATACTGAACAGTTCGAAAAGCCCACAAATTTTTGGTTAAACCGAGTCAACAGGTAAATTAAACCTAATGAATTTTTAATTAATAAAAAAACTTAATTGGATTTTTAGGAATCCAAATCGTTGAACTTACCTCAAGTTCCGATATCCGAAGTTTATGAAGTTTATGAATCCGTAATTGTTATTTGTATGAATACTTTAAATTAAACCGGCATTTATATAAAACGTTTGAAAGAAATTACGATACGTTACGTTGCCAAAACACTCCACAACAATTTACCCACGAAAAATTCTTACGATTTCATATCTAAGGTTGTTGTTGTTTGTATGCACTTGTTATTGTTTTTCGTTTGTTGCCCCTAAAATTTGTTTTATTTGTTCTTTATCTTCATGCCATTTTTTTATTAATTGTTTTTATTTTTGTTTTTACCATACAAATTTAAAATTCACGAAATTGTATTAGGTAGATTTGTTTTCGGACCGATCTGCAAGCTGCCAAGCAACAGCACAATCTACACTTAAGTGGCCATCACCCATCCATGAAACACATGACTGATGGTGAATGCATTTGCATTTGCTGCACTCAACCGTCAGGGTTTATGTTCATTCTTCCTCTCTCACTCTCTGTAGCTCTCTTTTTCGCACGCTGTCTCTTCGTTCTCATTATTTGTTTATTATCTGCGAAGTTTGTTGTTGGCTGCATTCGATCGTTATTCGCTACAGCGTCTTTTTCTTACTGCATTTAATATTAAGATGGGTCGTAAACAATGAATGCAATTGATAAGTTCTAATAACTTGTCAGAAAAAAACGCCAATCAATAAAGAAATTACGTTCTTCCCAATAAACGCAGGGATGAGCATTTTTCATATGCTACGCCATATCAATTTGAATTTCTACTAGCTTTACAAACTCTTTTCCTTCAACACATTCTGTAGTATGTTTATACCCTAGACCACATACAGAAAAAAATAAACTGTTTTATAGGAAGAATGAATTAACTCGTGCGAAAATTGAAATAAATTGTGCTCCACATTTTGAAATTTACACAAATCATTGTTATAACCAGGAACATTTAATGCGCTGGTGTAATTTTTAACTACAGTTCACGAAATTAAACCCTGTCATAGAAGAACAAATAACTAAAAACAAGTATATACGGCCGTAAGTTCGGCCAGGCCGAATCTTATGTACCCTCCACCATGGATTGCGTAGAAACTTCTACTAAAGACGGTCATCCACAATTGAATTACTTGGGATGCGGCCGATGGCAAGGCGTCTTAAAACTTCTTAATATCATCTTCTAAATTGTAAGTTAGTCCATGCGGGATATATATTAGACAAAAGAAAGGTCGTTTAAATACGTATATATTCAGTTCTTGACCGGTGTATATAGGAAAGAAATAATTACGAACCGATATGAACTTTTGTGCGGTAATTATAGAGCCAGAATTGAAATATGCACTGAAAAAACAGTGAAACCACCAGGAAGAAAACTTTTGATTAATTTTAGAAAATTTTGAATATTTTTAGAAATTTTTAACTAAACAGTATTACAAGCGCTGGCATCGCGCCGATATCACAAAAATAAGTAAAAATTTTTCGACAAATTCAAGAAAATTTATTATACATGAATAATTTTTTTTCACTTTTTAAAGAAAATTTTGTAGCTTGGAGGAAAAAATTGGAGTTCAAAATTGCAAGAATATCTTTAGTGACATACGTAGTTCATGATGGACGCTTTTGTAGTAAAATTTACAAATTTAAAGAAATAATGAACTATTTTATGACAAATATGAATTTAGTAAATCTCTATCCTTAACTTGTGTATAATTTTTTTCCATCTTTTAGTTCATTTAACTAACGTACGCAAAAAATTATTAGAATAAATGAAACTTTCACCAAATATAATAAGTTCATGAACTAAAATATAGTTAAATTGGCTTTAGTGAAATAGTGAGTTCACTTTTTTTTTTGAGTGTGGGGGCTATATACAATTATAAACACGATTCTACCAAAAATGGCAGATTTTCACTGTTTGGTAGACTGGTAGAATTCTTGATGTTTTGGAAGATTTTGCAAAATATTCCTCTCCAACTACGAGGTGCTTCATAAATTTTCTATAGAAATAAAACTTTGACAAAATTTACTAAAGCAATAAATTTTTGACAAAATTTTCAATAGAAATTTATATTTTGACAAAATTCCCTAAAGAAATAAAATGTTGACAAAATTTTCTATGAAACAAAGTTTTGACAAAATTTTCTATTGAAATATAAAATTTTGACAAAATTTTCTATGGCAATAAAATTTTGGTAGATTATTTTTGGCTCGAGTGGTTTTTCTGTGATTGGGAATCGGTTTATCTTAGGGCTATATATAACCATTGATCAATACGGACCAATTTTGGCATGGATGTTATAGGCCATATACTAAATAACACTACGTACCAAATTTCATTTAGATCGGATGAATTTTGCTCCTCCAAGAGGTTCCGAAGTTTAAATCTGGGGATTGGTTTATATGGGGGCAATATATAATTATGGACCGATATGGACCAATTATGGCATGGTTGTTAGAGACAATATTCTAACACCATGTACCAATTTTCAGCCGGATCGGATGAAATTGCTTCTCTTTGAGGCACCGCAAACCAACTCTGGGGATCGGTTTATATGGGGGCTATATATAATTATGAACCGATGTGGACAAATTTTTGCATGGTTGTTAGAGACCATATACTTACACCATGTACCAAATTTCAGCCCGATCGGATGAATTGTTCTCCTCCAAGAGGCTCGGGAGGTCAAATCTGGGGATCGGTTTATATGGGGGCAATATATAATTATGGACCGATATAGACCAATTATGGCATGGTTGTTAGAGACAATATTCTAACACCATTTACCAATTTTCTGCCGGATCGTATGAAATTGCTTCTCTTTGAGGCTCCGCAAGCCAATTCTGGGGATCGGTTTATATGGGGGCTATATATAATTATGGACCGATGTGGACCAATTTTTGCATGGTTTTGATGAAATTTTTGCATGGTTCGGATGAAATTTGCTTCTCTTTTAGGCTCCGCAAGCCAAATCTGGGGATCGGTTTATATGGGGGCTATATATAATTAAGAACCGATATGGACCAATTTTTGCATGGTTGTTAGAGACCATATACCAACATCATGTATCAAATTTCAGCCGGATCGAATGAAATTTTCTTCTCTTTGAGGCTCCGCAAGCCAAATCTGGGGATCGGTTTATATGGGGGCTATATATAATTATGGGCCGATGTGAACCAATTTTTGCATGGTTGTTAGAGACCATATACCAACACCATGTACCAAATTTCAGCCGGATCGGATGAAATATGCTTCTGTTAGAGGCTCCACAAGCCAAATCTGAGGATCCCTTTATATGGGGGCTATACGTAAAAGTGGACCGATATGGCCCATTTTCAATACCGTCCGACCTACATCGATAACAACTACTTGTGCCAAGTTTCAAGTCGATAGCTTGTTTCGTTCGGAAGTTAGCGTGATTTCAACAGACGGACGGACGGACGGACATTCTTAGATCGACTCAGAATTTCACCACGACCCAGAATATATATACTTTATGGGGTCTTAGAGCAATATTTCGATGTGTTACAAACGGAATGACAAAGTTAATATACCCCCATCCTATGATGGAGGGTATAATAAAAATTAACAAAAGCTGAAAATATGAATAACAATAATTAATTAAATATCTAAAAATAAAAATGTTGGCAATTAAAATAAAAGAGTTTTCCACTAATTGATAATTAGTGGACAATTTGGCAATTGTTCCTTTCATTAGCTAGATTTTTAATATTTGGTACTATTACTGATAAAGTACGCTTTAAATCTGTTTCAACATGAAGGCAAGAGAGATATTTTGACTTGATGTCTAAAAGTGACGAAAATGGTTTCAAAATTTTTAAAATTTGTGAATACAAAAGTGGGTACTGGTTCTGATATTTCAGCAAGAAAACAACAAATATGATTGAAGTAAATAGTAAGAATGAACTACTGTATGGTTAAAATGGTCATGACTTGGCGCCAATGATTTTCTTCTTTACTTTTAATTAATTTTTTCTTCTATGAGAGGATGTAATTTCGTGAACTGCAGTTAAAAAGTAAAACAGGGCATTAAAATTTCTTGGTTTTAACAACGCTTTGTGGAAATCTCAAAATGTGGAGCAAAATTTAGTTCAATTTTCGTTCGAGGTTGTTCATTCTTCCTATAAAACAGTTCACTTTTTTTCGTACTTAAGTTTCGGCCCATATGTACTTGTTAAGTGTTTATTAACACCGCTGTTATTGTATGCAAAATATCCCACTTTCTCTCTCTCTCTCTCGTTCTCTCTGAATAATTTTGCTCTTCTGGAGTTATTAAATTTCATATAGCAATTCTCTCTATAACATTTGTGGTTACCGGCTTTTTTAACAATTTTTTTATTATTGCATAGACATCGTTTATATTTAGTAGTCCTACAAGTCTACAATTTATTATTTTTTAAATTTTTTTCATTTGTTTTCGCGTGCAAATAGATAACACACATGCATATGTACATACATGCTTGTATGTAACATGCTTGTTGAATTGAGTGAATGTGAATTGGGCGGGGGTATAACAAGTCAATGACTCCATTTCAATGCTGAGATGATAATAAAACGCAGCATCAGTGCTATGCAATGCAAAGATGATCTGTAACAATTTTAATTGAATATGTTGCTTATTGTTCGAAAGTGGTGACGATTTGTGATGTCGTACAAAGTTCTTCTAAAGACTGTCATCTACAGTCGAATTACTTGGGTTGAGGTAACAATTACCTATGACAAGGTATATATGAATCCTTCTTAACATTGTCTTCTAAATTGTATGTTAGTCCATATGTAGTCCATGTTAGATAAAACAAGTAAGTGAAGTAGAAAGTTGGCCGGAGCCGAATATATCATATCCTAGACCAACCCTAAATATATATGGGAGTTATATCTAAATCTAAACCGATTTTGACGATATTTACAGATTGATTTGATACCACAGAAGGTTACCTTCTGCTAAATTTACCTAAGATTGGTTAATAAATAAGGCTATTATGGTCATATTTTGGAAAATCGAGCGATACACATATATGCAACTATATCTAAATTTGATTGTTTTCGAAGATCAATAGCGTTCGTCCTTGTGCCAAAAACACCAAATACGTGGATAATTTTGTCAAAATTTTATTCTATAGAAAATTTTGTCAAAATTTTATTTCCAAAGAAAATTTTGTCAAAATTTTATGCCTATAGAAAATTGTGTCAAAATTTTATGCCTATAGAAAATTGTGTCAAAATTTTATGCCAATAGCAAAATTTGTAAAAATGTTATTTCTATAGAAAATTTTTTCAAAATTTTATTTCTATAGAAAATTTTGTAAACATTTAATTTCTATAGAAAATTTTTTCAAAATTTTATTTCTATAAAAAATTGTGTAAAAATTTTATTTCATTCGTATTGTTTTGTTATTGTTGGTTTGTACTTCAATCATATTTGTTGTTTTGATCTCAGCTTAAAAAATATCAAATAAATTTCACAAACATTTTTCCCCTGTTGGTTAAGCTACTCTTATAGTTTAGTCAACGCAATGGTTTTTAAGCTGAGATCAAAACAACAAATAACATTTTATTTCCATAGAAAATTTTGTCAAAATTTTATTTCTATAGAAAATTTTGTCAAAATTGTATTTCTATAGAAAATTTTGTCCAAATTTTATGCCTATAGAAAATTTTGTCCAAATTGTATTTCTATAGAAAATTTTGTCACAATTTTATTTCTATAGAAAATTTTGTCAAAATTTTATTTCTATAGCAAATTTTGTCAAAATATCATTTCTATAGCAGGTGGTTCTGAGTTGATCGATATATATTTGTCTAAATCAATAACAGGTTGGCTGATAAGTCCCCGGTCTAGCAAAGAAAAACACATTTTTTTTTGTCAAAATTCGTTATTATTCAACATAGTTCCCTTCAAGAATGATACAACGATTATTACGACCTTCCAATTTTTTGATACCATTTTGGTAGCACTCCTTAGGTTTTGCCTCAAAATAGGCCTCAGTTTCGGCGATCACCTTCTCATTGCAGCCAAATTTTTTCCCTGCGAGCATCCTTTTGAGGTCTGAGAACAAGAAAAAGTCGCTGGGGGCCAGATCTGGAGAATACGGTGCGTCGTGAAGCAATTCGAAGCCCAATTCATGAATTTTTGCCATCGTTCTCAATGACTTGTGGCACGGTGCGTTGTCGTGGTGGAACAACACTTTTTTCTTCTTCATATGGGGCCGTTTTGCCGCGATTTCGACCTTCAAACGCTCCAATAACGCCATATAAAAGTCACTGTTGATGGTTTTTCCCTTCTGAAGAATCGATAAAAATTATTCCATGCGCATCCCAAAAAACAGAGGCCATTACTTTGCCAGCGGACTTTTGAGTCTTTCCACGCTTCGGAGACTGTTCACCGGTCGCTGTCCACTCAGCCGACTGTCGATTGGACTCATGAGTGTAGTGATGCAGCCATGTTTCATCCATTGTCACATATCGACGGAAAAACTTGGGGTTTATTACGAGTTAACAGCTGCAAACACCGCTCAGAATCATCAACACGTTGTTGTTTTTGGCCAAATGTGAGCTCGCGCGGCACCCATTTTGCACAGAGCTTCCGCATATCCAAATATTGATGAATGATATGACCAATCTCGATCAACTTCATTTTACGGTCATTCAAAATTATTTTGTGGATTTTTTTGATGTTTTCGTCGGTAACCACCTCTTTCGGGCGTCCACTGCGTTCACCGTCCTCCGTGCTCATTTCATCATGCTTGAATTTTGCATACCAATCAATTATTGTTGATTTCCCTGGGGCAGAGTCCGGAAACTCATTATCAAGCCAAGTTTTTGCTTCCACCGTATTTTTTCCCTTCAGAAAACAGTATTTTATCAAAACACGAAATTCCTCTTTTTCCATTTTTTTAACAATAGCAAAAGTTGCTTCACAAAAGACGCTCTATCTCACAAACTAATTGACTTACAGACGTCAAATTTTGACACGAATCATTTGAAGGTTGGTACTATATAAAAATAATATTCATTTAATACTAGCGACGCCATCTATGTGTCAGACCGGGGACTTATCGGCCAACCTGTTATTTACAGTATGTACATTTTTTGGCAGATCAAAGTTATACCCTGACCACTATGTGGTTTAGGGTATAAAAAGGCAGGGTATAAAAAGGCTTATATATGCATTTAGCATATATAGGCATCTTTAGTGTTTGATTGATTTATATAAAGGAGTCTATAAATAATTACCTCTAAGTGGTTTCACTGCAATGTGTAACGCCGTTCGGATTTGGCTATAAATAGGAAGTCACTTGTCATTGAGCTTAACATAGACTCGAACAGCACTCAGTGATAAAGGAGAAGTTATCCACTGTGATATCACAATGGACTGATTTTTCTAAGTATGCCTGCTGCCACTATACCTAGCCTAACCTAGCATGGTAATAAGCAAAATTTCAACCGAATCGAATGAAATTTACTCCTCCAAGTGGTTGCGTAGGTAAAATCTGGGGATCGGTTTATATGGTTATCGGGTTTTATAATTATAGACCGATATCGACGAATTTTCGGGGCATATCGGACCACTGTTTGGTCCATATCGGACCGTCCGATATGGCCCATTTTCACTACTATCCGACCTACATCAATAAGAACAACTTATAGCAAGTTTCAAGTCGATATTTCGTCCTGAATTTAGCCAGATCGTCTTCCAAATTTCCATTACTTTAATAATTTTTAGCGTACGTTAGTTAAATTAACTAAAACGCATTAACTAAATTCGTGTCTCCCATAAAATAGTTCAAAACTTTTTAAAATTTGTAAATTTGACCATCACTAACTTCGTATGGCACAAAAGACATTTTTGCAATTAGTAACTCCAATTTTTTCCTTCAAACTACGAAATTTTCTTTAAAGGCCGGTACTATGTTCATTCTTGCGAAAAATTTTTATAGAAACCATTATTTCGCACATAGAAAGCGGTGTTTATTTAGGTAACTTGGAGCGCTATTTTACAGGGAGCGATATTGAATTAAGTTGGTGGTTGCTGTTTGTTATTACAAAATTAACATTTTATTTTCCTGGGGCAATTGATCTGCTGCTCCTTTGATCCTTTGTATAGTTTCGGAACAAAAATATAATCCGTGTTTGTGTTATAAACCCACACAAATAGTTTTAATAAATAAATTATTTCTTAATTCACAATGGAAATGACGCCATGCTATAAACGTCAGTTTTTCAACTCGAAAAAAACAAAGTACCACAAATGGAAAAATTTCGCTAGTTTTTCGCATTTTTTAATTTTGTATGGAGTTTCAACGCGAAAACCGAACAGAGTACCGGCCTTAATAAGTGAAAAACAAGTATATACGGCCGTAAGTTCGGCCAGGCCGAAGCTTATGTGCCCTCCATCATGGATTGCGTAGAAACTTCTTCTAAACACTGCCATCCAGAATCGAATTACTTAAGTTGCGGTAACGCAACTTAAAACCTCCTAACACCATCTTCTAAATTGTATGTAAGTCCATACGTAGTATATCCCTGCCAGCATTTCAAAGTTCCATTTCATCTTCATCGCTACCACAGACTCGTAAATGTCACTACAACCATCCTACTGTGATGGGGGGCAGCATATCATAAAGTACAAAATGTACTTCATACATGTATTTTGCCATCACTACTTTTACAAAAGCCATTTTATTTTTTGTGAAACGCCAAGCGCAACCAGCTTGTTATATTTTATTTAAATAAAAACGAAAATAAAGTTCTGAAAACATAGATTTTACGCTTAAAATTGTGAAAGGTATATTGGTGAACAATTTTTGATTTTCCAAATGGAATAAAGTGATTGTTTTTCAAATATTTTACAGACACGCTGCCTCCATCGAATAAAAACACTGGCTGATAGACGCTGCAACATGTAACTCGCTACTTGTAACTCTACCTCATCATTAATGCAAAAAATTATGTTAAATATGATGTGATAGTGGTATAAATGTTATATTTTTAAGAATTTGTAAATAATTAATCAAATTATTAAATATCTAAACAAACGTGTTTTACTCGACCACAATGATTCTTTTACCACTATCTTAAAATGTGCTTTTTCTGATTGTTTGGAGGGTCTCTTATTGGCGTCGTTCTAAATTGATCTATAAAGGCACCTAATAATTGCACTCATGCGAAACCTTTTTGTAGTAACTTGGCGTGGTACAACTTCTCAATAGTGACGGCGCTTTTCCGACGAGTTTTTGATATCGTATATGATTGTTTTCAACGTACTGGGGATTCTCAGAAGCGCCCCCAAATTCAAAAAATGTTGGCAGGGATATTAAATCAAAAAAGATCGATCCAATACGTATATAATTCAGTTTGACAAAGTAGACATATAATTTTGACAAAATTTTGTACAGAAATAAAATTTTAATAAAATTTTCTATAGAAATAAAATTTTCTGTAGAAATAAAAATTTTGACAAAATTTTCTATAGAAAGAAAATTTTGACAAAAATTTCTACAGAAATAAAATATTAACAAAATTTTCTATAGAAATAACTTTTGACAAAATTTTCTATAGAAATAAAATCTTGGTAGATTATTTTTGGCTCGAGTGGCAGCCATGATTATGAACCGAATAAAATTTGAACAAAATTTTCTATAGAAATAAAATTTTGACAAAATTTTCTATAGAACTAAAATTTTGACAATGATGAAAATTTTATTATGAACCGAATAAAATTTTAACAAAATTTTCTCTAGAAATAAAATTTTGACAAAATTTTCTATAGAAACAAAAATTTGGTAGATTATTTTTGGTTCTAGTGGCAACCATGATTATGAACCGATATGGACCAATTTTTGTGTGATTGGACCAATTTTGGTATGGTTGTTAGCGACCATATACTAACACCACGTTCCTAATTTGAATCGGATCGGATGAATTTTGCTCCTACAAGAGGCTCCGGAGGTCAAATCTGGAGAACGTTTTATATGGGGGCTATATATAATTATGGACCGATATGGACCAATTCTGCCACGGTTGTTAAAGATCATATTATAACACCATGTTCCAAATTACAACCGGATTGGATGAAATTTGCTTCTCTTGGAGACTTCGCAGGCCAAATCTGGGGATCGGTTTATATGGGGGCTATATATAATTATAAACCGATGTGGACCAATTTTTGCATGGTTGTTAGAGACCATATACCAATATCATGTACCAAATTTCAGGCGGGTCGGATGAAATTTTCTTCTCTTTGAGGCTCCGCAACCCAAATCTGGGGATCGGTTTATATGGGGGCTATATATAATTAAGGACCGATATGGACCAATTTTTGCATGGTTGTTAGAGACCATATACCAACATCATGTACCAAATTTCAGCCGGATCGGATGAAATTTTCTTCTCTTTGAGGCTCGGCAAGCCAAATCTGGGGATTGGTTTATATGGAGGCTATATATAATTATGGACCGATGTGAACCAAGTTTTGCACGGTTGTTAGAGACCATATACCAACATCATGTACCAAATTTCAGCCGGATCCTATGATGGAGGGTATAAAAATAGATTAATTTTAGAGTTAATTTTAGCTAAACTGTATTAGAAACGCCAATTTCACAAAAATAAGTAAATAATTTTCGACAAATTCAAAACAAATTTATTAGACAAAATGATTATTATACCCTCCATCATAGGATGGGGGTATATTAACTTTGTCATGGGCCATATCGGTCCACTTTTACGTATAGCCCCTATATAAAGGGACCCTCAGATTTGGCTTGCGGAGCCTCTAACAGAAGCATATTTCATCCGATCCGGATGAAATTTGGTATATGGTGTTGGTATATGGTCTCTAACAACCGTGCAAAAATTGGTCCACATCGGTCCATAATTATATATAGCCCCCATATAAACCGATCCCCAGATTTGGGTTGCGGAGCCTAAAAGAGAAGCACATTTCATCCGATCCGGCTGAAATTTGGTACATGATGTTGGTATATGGTCTCTAACAACCATGCAAAAATTGGTCCATATCGGTCCTTAATTATATATAGCCCCCATATAAACCGATCCCCAGATTTGGCTTGCGGAGCCTCAAAGAGAAGCAAATTTCATCCGATCCGGCTGAAATTTGGTACATGATGTTGGTATATGGTCTCTAACAACCATGCAAAAATTGGTCCACATCGGTCCATAACTATATGTAGACCCCATATAAACCGATCTCCAGATTTGGCTTGCGAAGCCTCTAAGAGAAGCATATTTCATCCGATCCGGCTGAAATTTGGTACATGGTGTTGGTATATGGTCTCTAACAATCATGCACAAATTGGTCCACATCGGTCCATAATTATATATAGCCCCCATATAAACCGATCCCCAGATTTGGCTTGCGGAGCCTCAAAGAGAAGCAAATTTCATCCGATCCGCCTGAAATTTGGTACATGATATTGGTATATGGTCTCTAACAACCATGCAAAAATTGGTCCACATCGGTTCATAATTATATATAGCCCCCATATAAACCGATCCCCAGATTTGATTGCGAAGTCTCCAAGAGAAGCAAATTGCATCCAATCCGGTTGTAATTTGGAACATGGTGTTAATATATGATCTTTAACAACCGTGCCAGAATTGGTCCATATCGGTCCATAATTATATATAGCCCCCATATAAAACATTCTCCAGATTTGACCTCCGGAGCCTCTTGGAGGAACAAAATTCATCCGATTCGGTTCAAATTAGGCACGTGGTGTTAGTATATGGTCGCTAACAACCATACCAAAATTGGTGCAATCACACAAAAATTGGTCCATATCGGTTCATAATCATGGTTGCCAAATTTTATTTCTATAGAAAATTTTGTCAAAATTTTATTTCTATAGAAAATTTTGTTCAAATTTTATTCGGTTCATAATCATGGTTGCCACTCGAGCCAAAAAAAAAATCTACCAAGATTTTATTTCTATAGAAAATTTTGTCAAAAGTTTATTTCTATAGAAAATTTTGTTAAAATTTTATTTCTGTAGAAATTTTTGTCAAAATTTTCTTTCTATAGAAAATTTTGTCAACATTTTTATTTCTATAGAAAATTTTGTGAAAATTTTATTTCTATAGAAAATTTTGTTAAAATTCTATTTCTGTAGAAAATTCTGTAAAAATTTTATGTCTACTTTGTCAAACTGAATTATATACGTATTGGATCGATCTTTTTTGATTTAATATATACCACGTATGGACTTACGTACAATTTAGAAGATGGTGTTAGGAGGTTTTAAGATACCTTGCCATCGGCAAGCGTTACCGCAATTGAGTAATTCGATTGTGGATGGCAGTGGTAGCATATGATATTTAACAACCATATGAGTTGAAATTTGTGGATGACAGTCTTTCGTAGAAGTTTCTACGCAATCCATGATGGAGGGTACATAAGCTTCGGCCTGGCCGAACTTACGGCCGTATATACTTGTTTTTTTTTCTAAAATTAACTAAAATTTGCTATCCCGGTGGGTTCAATGTTTTTCAGTGTAGTAAATATACTCTAACAATCCTTCAATTTAGTAATCAATTTGAGATTTAGATATCCTATACGACTGTTTTCGACTTGGTGGGAATTCTAAGAAGTCAGCTCAAATTACAAGAAAAGTGCAAACCGGTTTTTATTTTTTATATTGTTTTTTTTTTTTTTTTTGCTTTTTCTTCTTTATTTTATTTTTATTTTAAAGCCCTATTTTAAGTTCAAGAGAAAATAATAATTTGTTCATGCCCTGCCAACATTTTTTGAATTTGGGGGCGCTTCTGAGAATCCCCAGTACGTTGAAAACAATCATATACGATATCAAAAACTCGTCGGAAAAGCGCCGTCACTATTGAGAAGTTGTACCACGCCAAGTTACTACAAAAAGGTTTCGCATGAGTGCAATTATTAGGTGCCTTTATAGATCAATTTAGAACGACGCCAATAAGAGACCCTCCAAACAATCAGAAAAAGCACATTTTAAGATAGTGGTAAAAGTATCATTGTGGTCGAGTAAAACACGTTTGTTTAGATATTTAATAATTTGATTAATTATTTACAAATTCTTAAAAATATAACATTTATACCACTATCACATCATATTTAACATAATTTTTTGCATTAATGATGAGGTAGAGTTACAAGTAGCGAGTTACATGTTGCAGCGTCTATCAGCCAGTGTTTTTATTCGATGGAGGCAGCGTGTCTGTAAAATATTTGAAAAACAATCACTTTATTCCATTTGGAAAATCAAAAATTGTTCACCAATATACCTTTCACAATTTTAAGCGTAAAATCTATGTTTCAGAACTTTATTTTCGTTTTTATTTAAATAAAATATAACAAGCTGGTTGCGCTTGGCGTTTCACAAAAAATAAAATGGCTTTTGTAAAAGTAGTGATGGCAAAATACATGTATGAAGTACATTTTGTACTTTATGATATGCTGCCCCCCATCACAGTAGGATGGTTGTAGTGACATTTACGAGTCTGTGGTAGCGATGAAGATGAAATGGAACTTTGAAATGCTGGCAGGGTGATTACTTTTCTTTAGTAATTCATTTTTACGCATATAAACTTTTTACTTTGTTGCATTAGAATATTCCCCATCAAGTATGGTTTTTAAGAGGTTATTTTTTTATTTTATCGGCTAAGTACGAACTTAGTACCACCCTTAAAACCCCTGCCAGCATTTCAAAGTTCCATTTCATCCTCATCGCTACCACAGACACGTAAGTGACACTGCAACAATCGCCAATCACTATTCGCATGAAAGTATTTTGCCATCACTATTGTTACAAGAGCCCTTTTATATTTTGTGAAACACCAAGCACAACTAGCTTCTTATAATTTATTTAAATAAAAACGACAATGAAGTGCTGAAATAACTATGTTTTCGCTTAAAATTGTGAAAGGTATATTGGTAAACAACTTTTTACTATCCAAATGGAATAAAGTGATAGTTTTTTCAAATATTTTTTCCTCCATTGGGAATAAAAGCACTGGCTGATAGACGCTACAACATGTAAATTGCAACTTGTAACTCAACATCAATATTTTATTAATGAATAAAAATATGTTAAATGTGATGTGATAGTCGTATAAATGTTATATTTATGAGAATTTATAAATGTTTAATAAAATTAATAAACATGTAAACATTCGTGTTTTGCTTGACCACAATGATTCTTTTACAACTATCTTAAAATACACTTTCTCTGATTGTTTGAAGAGGCTCTTATTGGCGTCCTTCTAAATGTATCCACAATGGCACCTAATAATTGCACTCATGCGATACTTTTTTGTAGTAACTTGGCGTGGCACAAGTTTTCAATAGTGACGGCGCTTTTCAGAGGAGTTTTGGATATCGTATACGACTGTTTTCGACGTGGTGGGGATTCTCAGAAGCGCCCCCAAATTAAAAAAATGTTGGCAGGGTAGTACCCCCCCTTAAAACCGAATCAATTTATACAATTTTTATTTTCTAACAAATTTTATTTTCGAAACTGATTTTCCATTCCTATAAGAGTTTTCATGAGTTCATATGTATTTTTATAAGAAAAATTTCTACATATAAACAAAACAGTTATGGGGTTTTCTGGCTTTCTGGATAATGCTTAGTACTAAGTTCGTTTCTGCGAAAACCGAATATCTTCATCTAACTCCGTAAATAGGGTCTCCAACCCAGAAATGTTAACTTATTTATGCGAAATCTTAGTCATAGGCTTAACGGACATATACCCTGCCAACATTTTTTGAATTTGGGGGCGCTTCTGAGAATCCCCACTACGTCGAAAACAATCATATACGACATCAAAAACTCGTCGGAAAAGCGCCGTCACTATTGAGAAGTTGTACCACGCCAAGTTACTACGAACAAGTTTCTCATCAGTGCAATTATTAGGTGCCTATTTAGATCAATTTCGAAGGACGCCAATAAGAACCCCTGCAAACTATCAGAAAAAGTGCATTTTAAGGTAATTGCCCTGCCTGCATTTCAAAGTTCCATTTCATCTTCATCGCTACCACAGACTCGTAAATGTCACTACAACCATCCTACTGTGATGGGGGGCAGCATATCACAAAGTACAAAATGTACTTCATACATGTATTTTGCCATCACTACTTTTACAAAAGCCATTTTATTTTTTGTGAAACGCCAAGCGCAACCAGCTTGTTATATTTTATTTAAATAAAAACGAAAATAAAGTTCTGAAAACATAGATTTTACGCTTAAAATTGTGAAAGGTATATTGGTGAACAATTTTTGATTTTCCAAATGGAATAAAGTGATTGTTTTTCAAATATTTTACAGACACGCTGCCTCCATCGAATAAAAACACTGGCTGATAGACGCTGCAACATGTAACTCGCTACTTGTAACTCTACATCATCATTAATGCAAAAAATTATGTTAAATGTGATGTGATAGTGGTATAAATGTTATATTTTTAAGAATTTGTAAATGATTAATCAAATTAATAAATATCTAAACAAACGTGTTTTACTCGACCACAATGATTCTTTTACCACTATCTTAAAATGTGCTTTTTCTGATTGTTTGGAGGGTCTCTTATTGGCGTCGTTCTAAATTGATCTATAAAGGCACCTAATAATTGCACTCATGCGAAACCTTTTTGTAGTAACTTGGCGTGGTACAACTTCTCAATAGTGACGGCGCTTTTCCGACGAGTTTTTGATATCGTATATGATTGTTTTCGACGTACTGGGGATTCTCAGAAGCGCCCCCAAATTCAAAAAATGTTGGCAGGGTGTAGAAGAATCATTGTGGTCAAGTAAAACACGATTGTGTAGATGTTTATTGATTTGATTAAACATTTATAATTTCTTATAAATATAACATTTTTCGGTTTATCTCATCACATTTAACATAATTTTTTGCATTAATAAAAGAATGATGTTGAGTTTTAAGTAGCAAGTTACATATTGCAGCGTCTATCAGCCAGTTTGTTTATTTTCGATGGAGACAGCGTGCCTGGAAAAATATTTGAAAAACGATCACTTTATTCTATTTGGAAAGTCGAAAATTGTTCACCATATACCTTTCACAATTTTAAGCGTAATATCTATGTTTTCAGAACTTTATTTTCGTTTTTATTTAAATAAAATATAGTGTGTAAATATAACCATAGCGATTGGCGGTAGGCGAAACATTTTTGCCGCAACGGCAAATACAATAAGCTTGACGGCGAATAATTCCCTTTTTCACGTTTCCTAGCGTTTTTGTTGTCAATACAGCACGCTTTGACAATATTAAACAATGAAGTTGAATAAAAACATACAATGGCTTGTTATTTGTTGAGTTATTTCAAGAAAAAATAATCTACACGTGTCCAGGCAACAGCAATTCCTAGTGGTGAGTTAAAAAAAATTGATAAGCGATGGCAACACTATACCAGTTTTCGCCAAGGAGTTAGAATAAGTTTTAATTTAGCGACACGCCGCTAGCCGTCACGGTATTCCGTCGTGGATTTTGGGCTTCCCATAAGAAATACACGTAAATAAGTGTTCGCCTACCGCCTATCGCTATGGTTATATTTACACACATAACAAGCTGGTTGCGCTTGGCGTTTCACAAAAAATAAAATGGCTCTTCTAACAGTAGTGATGGCAAAATACTTTCATGTACATTTTGTACTTTTTGATATGCTTCTCCCATCACGCGATGGTTGTGGTGATATTTACGAGTCTGTGGTAGCGATGAGGATGAAATGGAACTTTGAAATGCTGGCAGGGTATACATTTATATAAAATCCGCCAGTCGTCTATCGACAATGATGTGTTTTGTGTTTACGTTTAAAAATAAGGCACATATCGTCGTTATACAGCTCCATCTAGAGTTTGTAATTTGCACTCTCTCGACAGAAACCCTATTTCTTCATAATTATTTAGCGGAATTGCCATATCATTGGAAATTATAGTGATCTGGCAATGCTGAAAATTATAGTGATAAAAAGAAAATAGCAAGAATTTGTGGATTATTTGTTTGCCAAAAAAAAAACAATTACCCTAAAGACATCGGTGACGGCAAACAATTTAATAAATCTTATTATTGCATAAAACTTTGTAAAAAGTATTCGTTTGCGTATGAAGTCTCAAGAATTTATTTTGTGAATACGCTTGAATTCGTCTCTTATTAGAAGTGTCATTTAACTAGGAAACGAAATTTGTGTTTTAAAAATTTCATCCTCTAGGATTGGAACCGGTGGAAATGGTAAGTTTTCTTCCCATTTTTCCAAGCAAAGGATGGTGTATCCATGCTTATAAGGGTTGTCAATGCCGTTGGCGTGTTCTTTGATTTGGTGAAAATCTTATTTTAGGATTTTACTGTTATTGTTAAGGGGGTTGTTGTGCGGGGGTGGTATTTGGCTGATGCAATCAGCTGTTCCGTTGTTTACAAACAAAAAGCCCAGCAACCACTTGATACGAAAAAATATATATATTGGAAATGTATATTGAAAGATGGTGCAATATGGGGTTTGTATGCGGGAAAGTACTGCTGTATACATTAATACACAGATAAAAACTTTGTTTTCTCAATAGGTTGGAGTGTTATGAAGATTCCATGGAATTATATGCTGCTGTATCGAACAAAACATTTATGTAAATTTAAATTCCGGTCTCAATTATTAACCGATTTCAATGAAAATTTTTTTTGACACAACTTTATTGAATTTGACGAACGCTATTGAATTGGATCAAATTTAGATATAACTCCCATATACAGTGCTGTTCAAAACATTTGCAACTAGGTCTACCATGAACCTAAACTAGGTATATCTCCCATAATAATAACTTTATTGTTTCGCTTCCACTTAAATAATAATCTTTATGGAGTATTGTTTCCAAATTCTAATTGGGAAAATGAATGGGCTGTTTGAAAGGTAAAGAATCATATAATTCGACCTGTTGCAAAGGGACCCTCCGATTTGGCTTGCGGAGCCAAATCTATGGTCTCTAACAACCATGCAAAAATTGGTTCACATCGGTCCATAATTATATATAGCCCCCATATAAACCGATCCTCAGATTTGGCTTGCGGAGCCTCAACGAGAAGCCCCCATATAAACCGATCCCCAGATTTGACCTCCGGAGCCCCTTGGAAAAGCAAAATTCATCCGATTCGGTTGAAATTTGGTACGTGATGTTAGTATATGGTATCCAACAACTATGCAGCAATTGGTTCATATCAGTCCATATATATAGCCCCCATATAAACCGATCCCCAGATTTGACCTCCGGTGCCTTTTGGAGAAGCAATATTCATCCGATCTGGTTGAAATTTGGTACGTGATGGTAGTTATGACATTTAACAGCCATGCCAAAAGTGGTCCATATCGGTCCATAATTGTATATAGCTCCCATATAAATCTACCCCAGATTTGACCTCCGGAACTTCTTGGAGGACTAAAATTCATCCGATTCGGTTGAAATTTGGTACATTGCGCTAGTATATGGCCGCTAACAGCCACGCAAAAATATGTCGATATCGGTCTATATTTATATATAGCCAATGGCCAATCACACAGAAATTGGTCCATATCGCCAAAAATAATCTACCGAAATTTTATTTCTATAGAAAATTTTGTCAAAATTTTATTACTATAGAAAGTTTTGTCAAAATTTTATTTCTGTAGAAAATTTTGTTAAAATTTTATTTCTGTATATAATTTTGTCAATATTTTATTTCTATAGAAAATTTTCTCAAAATTTTATTTCTATAGAAAATTTTGTCGAACTGAATTATGTTATATACGTATTTAATCGGCCTTTTTTATACCCTCCACCATAGGATGGGGGGTATATTAACTTTGTCATTCCGTTTGTAACACATCGAAATATTGCTCTAAGACCCCATAAAGTATATATATTCTGGGTCGTGGTGACATTCTGAGTCGATCTGAGCATGTCCGTCCATCTGTTGAAATCACGCTAGCTTCCGAACGAAACAAGCTATCGACTTGAAACTTGGCACAAGTATTTGTTATTGATGTAGGTCGGATGGTATTGCAAATGGGCCATATTGGTCCACTTTTACGTATAGCCCCCATATAAACGGACCCCCAAATTTGGCTTGCGAGGCCTCTAAGAGAAGCAAATTTCATCCGATCCGGCTGAAATTTGGTACATGGTGTTAGTATATGCTCTCTTACAACCATGCAAAAATTGGTCCACATCGGTCCATAATTATATATAGCCCCCATATAAACCGATCCCCCGATTTGCCTTGCGAGGCCTCTAAAAGAAGCAAATTTCATCCGATCCGGCTGAAATTTGGTACATGGTGTTAGTATATGGTCTCTAACAACCATACAAAAATTGGTCCACATCGATCCATAATTATATATAGCCCCCATATAAACCGATCACCATATTTGACCTCCGGAGCCTCTTGGAAGACCAAAATTCATCTGATTCAGTTGAAATTTTGTACGTGGTGTTAATATATGGCCTCAAACTCCCATGCAAAAATTGGTCTAAATCGGTCCATAATCATATATAGGCCCCATATAAACCGATCCCCAGATTTGACCTCCAGAGCCCCTTGGAAGAGCAAAATTCTTCCCATTCGGTTGAAATTTAGTACGTGATGTTAGTATATGGTATCCAACAACCATCAGGAATTGGTTCCTATCAGCCCATAATTATATATAGCTCCCATATAAACCGATCCCCAGATTTGACCTCCGGTGCCTTTTAGAGAAGCAAAATTCATCCGATCTGCTTGAAATTTAGTACGTAGTGGTCGTATATGATTACGAATTGGCTTTGAAGCCTCTTGGAGGAGCAAATTTCATCCGAGTGATTTGAAATTTGGTACATTGTGCTAGTATATGGTCATTAACAACCAGTTTTAAGATACCACAACCCAAGTACTTCGATTGTGGATGACAGTCTTTCGTAGAAGTTTCTACGCAATCCATGGTGGAGGGTACATAAGATTCGGCCTGGCCGAACTTACGGCCGTATATACTTGTTTTTTTTTTTTTTAATACATCCCCCGTATGGACTAACTTACAATTTAGAAGACGGTGTTAAGGATTTTTTAAGATACCTTGCCATCGGCAAGTGTTACCGCAACCCAAGTAAAAACCGGCTTTTAATCCAAAAACGCTCGATGTAAAGGTTCAAATCGCACGATTTTTTTGAAAAAATTTTTCATTTTGTCTTTTCAAACCGGATATGGATAGGATCTTGGTAATATGTCTAATTGTAGGAAGAAGAAAGCGCTGCAGGCAAAAAATTTTTCAAAAAAATCGCGCGATTTTTTTGAAAAAATTTTTTATTTTTCAATCCGTATATGGATATATAATAGTTAATATCACCGGTTATAGTAAAGATAGCAGCTTGACTTTGACCTTGACGGAAAGGTAGAAGTGTTAGCTACACAATGCAATCCGTTATTTAGTACTTTTATATGGAGCAGTTTTTGAGATATAAGCTTATTTATAAAAAACCGGTTCCGAAAAATACAAGTTTTTACCCGTACAGCTGGAACGGATGAAGCTGATATAACGGTTCATACATCTAGTGATGTACTTTCAAAAGTAATCGGATCTCTAGAACCGGATATATTAAGGATTTTTAACTTACACTTTAGAACCGAATAACCGGTTATCCGGTTACGACCGCCAAGAAAAAAAGTTGTTGTAATCAACTCAAAGAGTACTACCATCTGTGAAGTTTTGAAAAAAATCTGAGAGGTATAGCTAAACTAGAGTTTAGCCGGAAATTTTAACTTTCTGTTTCAAATAGGTTAAAAACATAATAAGGGTTAATAAAATGGTACAAATGATTAAAATTTTTTCGAAAGAAAATGAAAAATCCATTCTTAAAAAATTACCAATTTTTGAAAATATTTGATGTCAAACGTTTGAGACAATCGGTACAATGCTTTAAAAATCATAAAAAAAGTATAAAAATTATTTATTTGGCAAATTATTGCAAAATTTTTCATTTACATCCAAAACACTGAATTCGGATCACTCCTTAAGAAGTGCTGCAAATTCAGTGCAACGGCATTTGAAATGGTGGACATCCGTCCTATGACAAGCCCATGTTAAATTCATCGCTTCTGCGCCAATTTTGCACCACCAAGGAACATTTTCACTACTTTTTTGGCGACGCTTTCTTTGCTGGGTAATTATGAACCGATATGGAGCAATTTTCTGCATGGTTCTTAGAGACCATATACTAACACCACGTACTAAGTTTCAACCGGATCGGATGAATTTTGCTCCTCCAAGAGGCTCCGCAAGCCAAATCTGGGGATTGGTTTATATGGGGCTATATATAATTATGAACCGATGTAAACCGATTTTTGCATGGTTGTTAGAGACTATATACCAACACCATGTTCCAAATTTCAGCCGGATCGGACGATATATGCTTTTCTTAGAGGCTCCGCAAGCCAAATCTGGGGATCGGTTTATATGGGCGCTATATATAATTATGGACCGATATGGACCCATTCCTGCATGGTTGTTAAAGACAATATACCAACACCACGTACTAAGTTTCAACCGGATCAGATGAATTTTGCTCCTCGAAGAGGCTTCTGAGGTCAAATCGGGATTGGTTTATATAAGGGCTATATATAATTATGGACCGATATAGACCAATTCTGGCATGGTTGTTAGAGATCATATACTAACACCACGTACCAAATTTCAGCTGGATCGGATGAAATTTGCTTCTCGTAGAGGCTTCGCAGGCCAAATCTGGGGATTGGTTTATACGAGTATGGGGATATATAAATAATTACGAACCCATGTGAAACGATTTTTGCATGATTGTTAGAGACTATATACCAATACCATGTTCCAAATTTCAGCCGGATCGGATGAAATTTGCTTCTCTTAGAGGCTCCGCAAGCCAAATCTGGAGATCGGCTTATATGGGGGCTATACGTAAAAGTGAACCGATATGGCCACTTGCAATACCATACAGACCTACATCAATAACAACTACTTATGCCAATTTTCAAGTCGATAGCCTGTTTCGTTCGGAAGTTAGCGTGATTTCAACAGACGGACGGACGGACGGACAGGCTTAGATCGACTCAGAATTTCACCACGACCCAGAATATATATACTTCATGGGATCTTACATCAATATTTCGATGTGTTACAAACGGAATGACCCATCATATGGTGGAGGGTATAAAAAACCTAAATTCCATCTGTGAAGTTTAAACCATGAAGTGAATTGCATTTTGTAGCTTTTTGCTGAATAAAACAATTGATTATTTGAAATTTATGTACTGGTATTTTATTTTTCTTTCAGATGGAAATCTATGATGTTATCTATGGAAAACTCTTTCTGCTACCAGATGTTGCAGCTATTGTGGCTACACCTCAATTTCAACGTTTAAAATTCATAAAACAATTAGGATTTCTTAATTTGGATAATCTTCGAGAACATGAACACAATCGTTATCACCATTGCATAGGGTATAGTATAATTTTTATGTTGCCAAAAAAAAAATTATAACATTTATTTTATATTCTATAGGACATATCATGCGGCAGGTCTAATGTTAGATGCTTTGGAAAAGAATACAACTTGGCTTTCAGATAATAATAACAAGATTCCTATTCTATATCGTCAAGCTGTACAGGTATTAAGAACGAACAATGGCAAATTTTTCTTAGTGCTACTTTAGATTTGCATATAATTCTGTATTAGATATTTCCATATTGTTAAGAGGAATACAAACCACGGTTGGCAGATTTTTCAGAATATTCCAGAATATTCCTCCAACTAAGAGGAACTTCACAAATTTTCTATAGAAATAAAATTTTCTGTAGAGATAATATAAAATTTTGCTAAAATTCTCTATGGAGATAAAATTTTGCTAAAATTTTCTATAGGAAAAAAATTTTCGCAATATTTTCTATAGAGATAAAATTTTCGCAAAATTTTCTATGGAAATAAAATTTTCGCAAAATTTTCTATAGAGATAAAATTTTGACAAAATTTTCTATAGAAATAAAATTTTGACAAAATTTTCTGTAGAAATAAAATTTTGACAAAATTTTCTATAGAAATAAAATTTTGACAAAATTTTCTATAGAAATAAAATTTTGACAAAACTTTCTATAGAAATACAATTTTGAAAAAAATTCTATAGAAATAAAATTTTGACAAAATTTTCGCAAAATTTTCTATGGAAATAAAATTTTGAAAAAATTTCTATTGAAATAAAATTTTGACAAAATATTCTATAGAGATAAAATTTTGACAAAATATTCTATAGAAATACAATTTTGAAAAATTTTCTATTGAAATAAAATTTTGACAAAATTTTCTATAGAAATAAAATTTTGACAAAATTTTCTATAGAAATAAAATTTTGACAAAATTTTCTATAGAAATGAAATTTTGACAAAATTTTCTATAGAAATAAAATTTTGACAAAATTTTCTATAGAAATAAAATTTTAAAAAAATTTTTATAGAGATAAAAGTTTGACAAAATTGTATATAGGAAAAATTTTTGACAAAATATTCTATAGATATAAAATTTTGACAAAATATTCTATTGAAATAAAATTTTGACAAAATTTTCTATAGAAATAAAATTTTGACAAAATTTTCTATAGAAATAAAATTTTGACAAAATTTTCTATAGAAATAAAATTTTGACAAAATTTTCTATAGAAATAAAATTTTGACAAAATTTTCTATAGAAGTAAAACATTGACAAAATTTTCTATAGAGATAAAATTTTGACAAAAGTTTCTATAGAGACAAAGTTTTGACAAAATTTTCTATAGAGATAAAATTTTGACAAAATTTTCTATAGAGATAAAATTTTGACAAAATTTTCTATAGAGATACAATTTTGACAAAATTGTCTATAGAAAAAAATTTTGACAAAATATTCTATAGAGATAAAATTTTTAAATAAAATTTTGACAAAATTTTCTATAGAAATAAAATTTTGACAAAATTTTCTATAGAAATTAATTTTTGACAAAATTTTCTATAGAAATTGATTTTTGACAAAATTTTCTATAGAAATTAATTTTTGACAAAATTTTCTATAGAAATAAAATTTTGACAAAATTTTCTATAGAAATAAAATTTTGACAAAATGTTCTGTAGAAATAAAATGTTGACAAAACCATCTATAGAAATAAAATTTTGACAAAATTTTCTATTATGTGACGTATTATTTCTCTTTATTTCAGCAGAATTTTCTGAATTGTCTACTAACAAATTTCTTTGAGTTTATGGTAGCCTATGGCATTTACTAAATAGCTGCTCTGTATTGTGGTGTCCTTCACAAAAGCCTTAATTTTTTTACTGGATAAATTTTTCTTTATTTTAGATTGCTGGTTTACTACACGATATTGGCCACGGTCCTTTCTCGCATACTTGGGAAAGAGTAGCGAATAATTATAAACATGAAACAGTTGGTTTTGCATGTGTAGATAAAATATTCGCTGGTATAGATGAAAAAATATTCCCTGAACTTAGAGCTAACGAAAATTATGGTATACGCCTAATCAAGGCACTAATACAAGGGAAAATTGATAAATGTTTAAAATTAGATTTGGAATTTCCTAAGAAATTTAATTTTATCTTTGGAGTAAGTATAAATGGAAATATGCAAACAAAGAAATGCTTTATTTGATTATATATTTTCTTCATCTATCATTAGATTATCAGCAATAAACACAGTGAAATCGATGTTGATAAATGGGACTATCTGAAACGTGATCATTTCTACCTCAAAGAACTTTGTAATCCCAATATGGATATTGATGATATCTTCCTTAAGGCTAAAGTGTCAGAATGTGGCCAGCACATTGAATACCGTTATGAAGACTATGGAAAAATTTACAATTTATTTGCAGCCCGTTGGAATTTTCATAAGCTCTGCTATCAATTGCCTTACAATTTGATACGAGATGAAATATTAAAGATTATAGTAAATGAAACAAATCCAAAAATTAATCATAACAACGTAAGGGATATAAATCCTGAAAACGATATGCAAGACTTTCTGCATTTAACCGACAATAGAGTATTGAGTTTAATAGAATCACATCCATTGAGTGCGGTTCTAAAATACGGAGCACAGTTCCAGAATACCAGCAATTTATATGATATAACAAATGAGGTTAGCATATATCGTATACTTAAATAAATATTTGATTTTTAGTTTTGAATATTTCTATTACTAGGTCCTGCATATTGCCATAGATATACCAAGTGTAACGGCATTCATTAAACGAGCCAGTTTTGATTTCTATGGTTGTACAGAGTATGTATATTTTCTTAAAAATTAGCTTTTAACATACCCACCACCATAGGAGTATGCCATTCCGCCTGAACTCATATAAATGTACATTTCCGATTATATAAATGATATAATCCTGATCAGGTAGACGATTTAACCATGTTAATTCCTCCGTCTGGCTATCTGATATTTTGCTATCTGATTTTGTTTTTTATTTATTTATTTAACTCATTTTACAACCAAGCCGAAATGGCCATATACGGTTACAGGGATACTCAAAATAAAGAATTACATTAAATTTACTTTAAAAAAATTTATAAAAATGATTTTGTCACAGATTTGTTGGCTGTCTGAGAACAGGTCAAGTTTGAATGGGCTATATCGGTCCAGGTTTTGATATAGCCACCCTACAAACCGAAATCCGATTTTTTATTCGACTGGCCTGAAATTATAGGCGTTATGAACATGGCCCCTGGAATAATTGGCCCCAAAACCAAAATGAAGTTGGAGCCCAAAAAATTTTAAGGAAAACAACACCAACATCAAGATTTTCAGTTGTTTGAAGGGTAACTTCATTTTATTTTTGGGCCCGTTTGCATAATGAAAATTAACCCCAATATTTCAAATGAAAATAAATCCCGAATTTCTTTTTTGGGATAATTTTCAGGTTGAGTCTATTTTCGCATTCTGGTATTTGGGATTCTAGGATTTGTTGTTCTCTTCAGATTTTGCTTTTGCGTGGCCGGCCTTTGACCGGGGTTTAAAACTTTTTCCTATAGACAGAGTTCAATGTGGGCTAACGCGATTCCAAAGGGATTCGTACACGGCAACATATGTTTCGGTTTTTATACCCTGCGCCACACTATGGAACAGGGTATTATAAGTTAGTGCATATGTTTGCAACACCCAGAAGGAGACGAGATAGACACATGGTGTCTTTGGCAAAAATGCTCAGGGTGGGCTTCTGGGTCGATATAGCCATGTCCGTCTGTCCGTGAATACATTTTTGTAATCAAAGTCTAGGACGTAGTCCAATCGACTTCAAATTTGGCACAAGTATGTGGCAGTGTTGCCAACTCCCCAAGGCCAAAAAGCACCAAAAATATATTATAAATTCTAACATACCACCTTCCACCACAAAATCGAAAATTAAACTCTCTACCAAAAAAAAAAAAAAAACTTCCGAAGATGTATTATACAACTTTTGTGAATTGAATTTTAAGAAGTTAACGTGGGTATTAAGATCGAGTTTACCTGCTAAAATTACCATTTTTCATAATTACTTTTCTTAAGCAATTCATTTTAAGGAATACAAACTTTGTGAAAATTTGCAGCAAATATGCATAATTTTATGCCTTGTTTACTGATATACTTTTCACATTAGCGGCAAAATTCGAACTTAGTACTCACCATTATGAACCGCTATTCAAGTATACACTTTGATCAGTTTTAATGCTTTCGTCCAATTCATTTTGATCAGTGATGTTTTTCAACTTTCAAAATATTAATATATGGAAGGAGTCTATTGCTTATGTCAGTTGTGCGTGCTTTTCTGAATCTAATACAAACGTTTTTAATGACATCTTTACCAAATTCAAAAATTCGACACTCATCGCTCGACTTTCCTACAGAATACCCTAAATAACAATATTAATTAAAAAATAATCAATACCAACTTCATAACAATCGAATTCTATATTTGGCAATAAATTTGAGTTTTTTCGGCTCTTGAAAGTCTAATCAAAATTTTTGTATCAATTAAAATTAATACTGTTCAAAATAAAAAAAGCACCAAAAGCACTAAATGAAAATGCCAGAAAGCACCAAGTTGGTGCTTTTTTTGAAAAGGCACCAAAAAGGCAATTTGGTGCTTTTTAGAAATCAAAAAGCACTAAATTTGGTGCTAAAAGCACCAAATTGGCAACACTGGTATGTGGTTTTGGCTCAGAATAGAACCCTATTGATTTTGGAAGAAATGGGTTCAGATTTAGATATAGCTCCCATATATATATTTAGCCCGAGATGGACTTATATGGCCCCAGAAGCCAGAGTTTTACCCTAATTTTGCACAAGAAGAACAATTAGTACTATAGTCAAGTGTGCCAAATTTTATTGAAATCGGTTTAGATTTAGATATATCTCCCATATATATCTTTTGCCCGATATGGTCTAATACGGTCCCAGAAGCCAGAGTTTTACCCCAATTTGGTTGAAATTTTGCACTAGGAGTACAATTAGTAGTGTATTCAAGTGTGCCAAATTTTATTGAAATCGGTTCAGATTCAGATATAGCTCCCATATATATCGTTCGCCCGATTTACACTCATATGACCACAGTTGCCAATCTTTTACTCCGATTTAATTGAAATTTTACACAGGGAGTAGAATTAGCATTGTCGCTATGCGTGCCAAATTTGGTTGAAATCGGTTCAGATTTAGATATAGCTCCCATATATAGCTTTCGCCCGATTTACACTCATATGACCACAGAGGCCAATTTTTAACTCCGATTTAGTTGAAATTTTGCACAGGGAGTAGAATTAGCATTGTAGCTACGCGTGCCAAATTTGGTTGAAATCGGTTCAGATTTAGATATAGCTCCCATATATATGTTTTTCTGATTTCGACAAAAATGGTCAAAATACCAACATTTTCCTTGTAAAATCGCCACTGCTTAGTCGAAAAGTTATAAAAATGACTCTAATTTTCCTAAACTTGTAATACATATATATCGAGCGATAAATCATAAATAAACTTTTGCGAAGTTTCCTTAAAATTGCTTCAGATTTAAATGTTTCCCATATGTTTTTACTAACATTGTGTTCCACTCTAGTGCATTAGCTTACTTAAATTTTGAGTCTATAGATTTTGTAGAAGTCTCTCAAATTCTGTCCAGATCGAGTGATATTTAAGTGTATGTATTTGGGACAAACCTTTATATATAGCCCCCAACACATTTGACGGATGTGATATGGTATCAAAAATTTAGATCTACAAAGTGTTGCAGGGTATAATATAGTCGGCCCCGCCCGACTTCGTTACTTGTTTTTCTTAAAACTTAATATTTTTGTATCAGTTAGGGGTCATTTCCACACGGTCCATTGAATCCAAAGAGAAAATGAACCCTAATTTTATTTTGGGGTCGATTTTCATCTTCTAGTTACATTTTTGGGGGTTCATTTTCATATCCATTATGAAGCATCGCCGCACATTTGTGGCCCTGCTTCAATTGGGTTTTGGGGCTCATTTTCCTGGGGCCCCTATCCAAACAGCCGAAAATAGGTGCTTATATCGATCCATGTTTTGGTATAACCTCTCTATAGATCGATCTTCAGCGATTCTTGGCCATTTAGACAACGCATTTTTTACCAGAATTGTCTGAAATTGGAAATCTAGAGGTAATTTATGTCCATGTTTTGGTATAGCCAGCCCCCCTATAGACTAATCTCCCGCTGTTACTTTTTGTTTATCTATATACCATAATTTGTGTCTGATTTGCCTGAAATTGTGTATCGGTCCATGTTTTTGTGTAGATCCTATATAGACCGATTTCCTTAGTTGTTGCCATTCCGTTCGAAGTGCATCGAAATATTAGTCTCAGACCCCATTCTGGTGATATTCTGGGCCGACCTAGACATGTCCGTCCGTCTGTTGAAATCACGCTAACTTCCGAAAGAAACAAATTGTCGACGGTGCAAGTCGGATATTGCAAATGGTATCCCCATTCTTGGGCTTCTAAATACCGCAAAGAGTCTTGAAATGGGAAATCTACAAGTGTTTTAGGTCCATAAAGAGATATTTAAAATTTGGATAAATGGATTTGCCGATTTTACTTCCTGAGATTATAGAAGGCATACTGATCAACCAAACTGAAAATAGGAATAAAATTTTCCGCATTTTCTTTTCGTCCTCATTCGAGTAATGGGAATTCAGAATTAAAGCATATGATGTAGTCTCCATATGTAGAACCTTTAATCTTCTTGAGGATGTTTTTCATAAAATCCTTTAGAATTTCTAAAGCATTACGACGAGAGATTTTCAAAGGAATGTTTTCTATTAGATCTATGGTGGTCGATATTTAGGATAATGTAATATAATCTACATAATAATATTTATATTTGCTTATGTACAGAGACAAACCAGAGGTTATAGATGAAACAAAGACAATCCGGCAAGTCATTCGATTTAAATACGATAGTAGGTATGTATAGGTAAAATATAATTTCAGAATTTTCATAATCATAATTAAATTTTTTTTATTGCAGTAACAAAACAGTTCTCTACCATATACAGGCCCTGGAATAAACATAAATGTTTACCCGAAATTTTAAACTCAACACAAAAATGTGCTTATTTTTAATGATATTCACTGCATAGTCTGCATCACAACGTATGGCATTTCAACAAGAGACTACTATTAAGTACCTTTTGTAATACATTTTGAAACAGTATAGTACCTTGAATTTTTATATATGTTTTTTTTTCTAGTTAAATAACTTTTCGTTATAATATTATTTATATGTTTTCATTCATTTTATGTAAGTCCAATGGCAAATGGCCTGGTATATGAATTCACTTGTTTTCAACAAGAAAGCCATTTTCGTTCATTCATTCATCAAAGATGATACCATGTTTTTTTTAGTTTTATTTCAGTTTTATTACGTTTCTAGTTTTTTTTTTGTTTTGTTGTTAAAATATCTTTATGTTCTATATATGAGTGTTTATTTTAAATGTCTTAATGAACTTATGATTAATCTTAAATGAGAATAATGTATAGAAATGTTTATACAGTCGTTAAGAAAACGATTCCACATCACCATTGTCTTTAGTTATAGTAACACTAATTACTTCATGTTTGATACATAATAATAATAATAATAATAATAATAATAATCATGATATACTTTAAGAAATAATAATAATAATACAAAATTTGGCAATACCAAAGAAATATTTTCATCCTTATTATTATGCTTATTTGTCCGTGTAAATATTCTCGGAGGTTCAATCATCGGAAATATCAGTTGGTTTGTAGTGGATTTCAACAGAAATCCACTATAAAAATATACACCCATATACAAAAAAAGTTAAAAGTTTGCCATATACATTCATTCGATAAACTGTCAATAAATTGTTTTGCGTAGAATTTATAGAAAATTTTGTCAAAATTTAATCTCTATAGAAAATTTTATTTCTACAGAAAATTTTGTCAACATTTTACTTCTATAGAAAATTTTGTCAAAATTTTATTTCTATAGACAATTTTGTCAAAATTTTATTTCTATAGAAAATTTTGTCAAAATTTTAATTCTATAGAAAATGTTGTCAAAATTTTAATTCTATAGAAAATGTTGTCAAAATTTTAATTCTATAGAAAATTTTGTCAAAATTTTAATTCTATAGAAAATTTTGTCAAAATTTTAATTCTATAGAAAATTTTGTCAAAATTTTAATTCTATAGAAAATTTTGTCAAAATTTTAATTCTATAAATTTTTTCTCTATAGAAAATTTTGTCCAAATTTTATTTCTATAGTAGACATTTTTGTCAAAATTTTATTTCTATAGAAATTTTTGTCCAAATTTTATTTCTATAGAAAATTTTGTCAAAATTTTATTTATATAGAAAATTTTGTCAAACTAAATTTGACAAACATTATTTTCCTCTGTTGGTTAAGCTACTCTTGTAGTTTAGTCAACGCAATGGTTTTAAAGCTGAGATCAAAACAATAAATATGATTGAAGTAGAAACCACCAATAATGAAGTAAGAGGAAGCACGCTCAAAATAAACCCAGCCAAATGCACTCAAATCGATGATTTGATGATGGCAAAGGAAAAGAGAGATGTTTGTATGAATTTATTTCGGCATAAGTCGGCTATCATAAACCTTTTTCGGAGGGTTGAAGTGTGGTTCACTTTGGGTTTAGTAAACTGCCTGAATTTATTCTGATAAATGGTGATAGTTTTGCTGCAAGTAGAGGATGCTGATGAGGAATGTGGTAATTCCGAAACGTGCGTCCATCCAACCATCTTGCAGTCTATAGGGCTTTGCCCAAATAAATTTGACATTCTTATCCTCTGTTGGTTAAGCTACTCTTGTAGTTTAGTCAACGTAATGGTTTTAAAGCTGATTTCAAAACAACAAATATGATTGAAGAAGAAACCACCAATAAAAAACAAAACAATTTTGTTAAAATTTTATTTCTATAGAAAATTTTGGCAACATTTTATTTCAATAGGATATTTTGTCAAAATTTAATCTCAATAGAAATTTTTATTTCTATAGAAAATTTTGTCCAATTTTTTTTCTATAGAAAATTTTGTCAACATTTTATTTCTATAGAAAATTTTGTCAAAATTTTATTTCTATAACAATTTTTGTCAAAATTTTATTTCTATAGAAATTGTTGACAAAATTTTATTTCTATAGAAAATGTTGTCCAAATTTTGTTTCTATAGAAAATTTTGTCCTAATTTTATTTCTATAGAAAATTTTGTCCAAATTTTGTTTCTATAGAAAATTTTGTCAAAATTTTTTTTCTATAGAAAATTTTGTCAAAATTTTATTTATATAGAAAATTTATATAGAAATATTATATAGAAAATTTTGTCAAAATTTTATTTATATAGAAAATTTTGTCAAAATAAATTTGACAAACATTATTTTCCTCTGATGATTAAGCTACTCTTGTAGTTTAGTCAACGCAATGGTTTTAAAGCTGAGATCAAAACAATAAATATGATTGAAGTAGAAACCACCAATAAAAAACAAAACACGAATGTTGTCAAAATTTTATTTCTATAGAAATTTTTGACAACATTTTATTTCTATAGGATATTTAGTCAAAATTCAATCTCAATAGAAAATTTTATTTCTATAGAAAATTTTGTCAAAATTTTATTGCTATAGAAAATTTTGTTCAAATTTTATTTCTATAGAAAATTTTGTTTCTACAGAAAATTTTGTCAAAATTTTATTGCTATAGAAAATTTTGTTTAAATTTTATTTCTACAGAAAATTTTGTCGAAATTGTATTTCTATAGAAAATTTTGTTCAAATTTTGTTTCTATAGAAATTTTGTCCAAATTTTATTTCTATTGAAAATTTTGTCAACATTTTATTTCTATAGAAAATTTTGTCAAAATTTTATTATACCCTCCACCATAGGATGGGGGAGGGTATAAACTTGGCACAAGTAGTTGTTATTGATGTAGGTCGGATGGTATTGAAAATGGGTCATATCGGACCATTTTTACGTATAGCCCCCATATAAACCGACGCTCAGTTTTGGCTTGCTCTTGGAGGAACAAAATTCATCCGATCCGGTTGAAATTTGGTACATGGTGTTAGTATATGGTCTCTAACAACCATGCACAAATTGGTTCACATCGGTCCGTAATTATATATAGCCCCCATATAAACCGATCCCCAGATTTGGCTTGCGGAGCCTCGTGAAGGAGCAAAATTTATCCGATCCGGTTGAAATTTGGTACGTGGTGAAATTTGGTATATTGCGCTAGTATATGGCCGCTAACACCCATGCCAAAATTGGTCCATATTGGTCTATAGTTATATATAGCCGATCCCCAAAAATAATCTACCAAAATCTTATTTCTGTAGAAAATTTTGTCAAAATTTTATTTATATAGAAATAATTTTGTCTATAGAAATGTTTGGCAAAATTTAATTTTTATAAAAAGTTTCGCCAAAATTGTATTTCTATGGAATATTTTGTCCAAATTTTATTTCTATGGAAAATTTTGTCCAAATTTTATTTCTATAACAAATTTTGTTAAAATTTTATTTCTATACAAAATTTTGTCAAAATTTAATTTCTAAAAAAAAAAATTGTCAAAATTTTACTTCTATTGAAACTTTTGTCAAAGTTTTATTTCTATAGAAAATTTTGTACAAACTTTATTTCTATAGCAAATTTTGTAAAAATTTTATTTCTAATAAAATTTTATTTATTTTTTTATTTCTATAGAAAATTTTGTCAACATTTTATTTCCATAGAAAATTTTGTCAAAATTTTATTTCCATAGAAAATTTTGTCAAAATTTTATTTCCATAGAAAATTTTGTCAACCTTTTTTTTCTATAAAAAATTTTGTCAAAATTTTATTTATAGAGAAATAATTTTTTCTATAGAAATGTTTGTCAAAATTTAATTTTTATAAAAAATTTCGCCAAAATTTTATTTCTATAGAATATTTTGTCAAAGTTTTATTTCTATAGAAAATTTTGTACAAACTTTATTTCTATAGCAAATTTTGTAAAAATGTTATTTCTAACAAAATTTTATTTATTTTTTTATTTCTATAGAAAATTTTGTCAAAATTTTATTTCCATAGAAAATTTTGTCAAAATTTTATTTCCATAGAAAATTTTGTCAAAATTTTATTTCCATAGCAAATTTTGTCAACATTTTTTTCTATAAAAAATTTTGTCCAAATTTTATTTCTATAGCAAATTTTGTCAAAATTTTATTTCTATAGCAAATTTTGTCAAAATTTTATTTATAGAGAAATAATTTTTTCTATAGAAATGTTTGTCAAAATTTAATTTTTATAAAAAATTTCGCCAAAATTTTATTTCTATAGAATATTTTGTCAAAGTTTTATTTCTATAGAAAATTTTGTACAAACTTTATTTCTATAGCAAATTTTGTAAAAATTTTATTTCTAAGAAAATTTTATTTATTTTTTTATTTCTATAGAAAATTTTGTCAAAATTTTATTTCCATAGAAAATTTTGTCAAAATTTTATTTCTATAGAAAATTTTGTCAAAATTTTATTTCCATAGAAAATTTTGTCAAAATTTTATTTCCATAGAAAATTTTGTCAACATTTTTTTCTATAAAAAATTTTGTCCAAATTTTATTTCTATAGCAAATTTTGTCAAAATTTTATTTCTATAGAAAATTTTGTCAACATTTTTTTCTATAAAAAATTTTGTCCAAATTTTATTTCCATAGAAAATTTTGTCAACATTTTTTCTATAAAAAATTTTGCCCAAATTTTATTTCTATAGCAAATTTTGTCAAAATTTTATTTCTATAGAAAATTTTGTCAAAATTTTATTTCTATAGAAAATTTTCTATAGAAATACCATGTTGACAAAATTTTCTATAGAAATAAAATTTTGTCAAAATTTAATTTCTAAAGAAAATTTTGTCAACATTTTATTTTCATAGGAAATTTTGTCAAAATTTTATTTCTTTAGAAAATTTTGTCAAAATTTTATTTCTTTAGAAAATTTTGTCAAAATTTTATTTCTATTGAAAAAATTCAATTTCTATTCAGTTTATAAACAAAAACTAGCTGTTCAATCAGAACACTTTAAATTTGTAAAGAGATATTAAAAATTCATGACTAGTAGTATAGCCCAAAAATAGAAAGTCACCAACCTAGAAAAGACTAACGAATCGAATAAAAATAAATGCAAATATTTTATATTTTTTTTTTGTGTTTTACATTTTTATTTTATTATTTTTTTAAATTACTTTATGTTTTATAATACTTTAAAAAAAAATTAGTAAATAAAAAACAATTACATCATTTTATATATAAACAAACATCAACATCATAAATCACACATCACAATAGATTTATTCGTAAAGAAAACAACAAGGAAAAAATGCAATAGAAAAAATTGCATCTATCCTTGCCTATGCAAAAAATCGAATAAAACAAAATTTAAGTTGATAAATAAGAAATTAATACTTAAAAATTATTTAAAAATGAATACGTACAAAATTATTACAAAAGAGAAAATAACTTTAACATTTAGTAAATAACTTAACAAAATTTTGTATTTTTCTACATTATAAATAAACAATATAGAAAAGGACATTGAAAACAAAACACAAATAAACATAACGAATTAATAATATTAGGCTAGTTTTCCTTTAGTACAGCATAGCTAAGACGGATTAAAAAAAAAAAACGCAAAACTTATCCAGAAAATGGGCACCACTGGCATCAGCTGTTTAAACATAATCACAGAAATTCGATTATTTATTGGCCAATAAATATATCGCAATAAAATTTGTTATTATGGGTCAATGGGAAATATCATTTTATTAAAATTAGGTTCGACAAAATGGCCAAAATTTGCATATATCCAGTACTAAAAGAAACCAGACCTATTATAAGGGATAAAAACTATAATAATTCTAAATGTTTATTTATTATATATCTATGTGTATGTGTATATACGTATGTATATGTAAATTAAATAAATTTCTAATTACAAAAATTTACAATATTTTCCTCGCATGTGTTTTTTGTTTGAACATTTTCAGCAGAAGGCCAGTTAAAAAATTTAATTTTTTTTAATAAGAAAATGTTAAATTAAAACATTTTTGATTAAAATTGTGGAAATTAAAAAAAAAAATAAATTTAAAATTTTTTTTAATTAAAATATTTCAAATAAAAACATTTAAACCATATTTAATTTAACATTTTTTGTTAAAAAAGTTTTAAATAAAAAATAATATAATTTAAAACTCTTATTAGGCCAATATCGTATCCCAATATCTAGCTGAAGTTCATTATCTTAGGAAAATATATATATATATATATGAACGAATATAATTTTCCAAAACTTTCTTATGGCCTTAAGTGTGGTGGTGGTAAAATATCGGGTAGATGCACATGAGCCGCCAAATATTGTTTATGCAAGCGTTGTCGACAAAATTGATAGAATTCAATTTCGTTTGTGAAATTACGACGGACAATGTCTTTAACACTTTCACTAACTGGTGGTTTGAAATTATTTTTGTTTATCTTCGTTAGATATTCGGCGCTAGCTGTAAAGATATCAAAGTAAAGAAATTGAGAGTTAAGATTGGATTTCAACTTAAATTTTTCAATAAAAACAAAGAAAGAGAGAATTTTTAAAAAAATCACAGTAGACTTGTCAGACTTCCCAGCAGGGGAATCTTAGATCCCTTCTCAAAGAGAGCATTTTTGCACATGCCCAAAATGTTGCTTCGCATGCTATTCATAATATTAAAACACATTAAAATTCGTAAAATGCATGTCCTATAATAATGATCAAACGACCATTAGTAGAATTTATGTATTACAAAAAGTCGACGAATGGTAAAATATTCGGGCTTTAAACTAAAATAAAGCAAACAATTTTTAAAATTCCTAAAAATGTTTTATAGCGTACAAGTGAGAGAAAACAAGTATATACGGCAGTAAGTTCGGCCAGGCCGAATCTTATGTACCCTCCACCATGGATTGCGTAGAAACTTTTACGAAAGACTGTCATCCACAATCGAATTACTTGGGTTGCGGTAACACTTGCCGATGGCAAGGTATCTTGAAACATCCTAACACCGTAATATATACCATACGTCCATACGTGGTATATATTAAACTAAAAAGGCCGATTAAATACGTATTTAATTAAGTTTAAAGTTTCTATAGAACTAAAATATTGACATTTTCTATAGAAGTAAATTTTGTAAAAAAATTTTTATAGAAATAAAATTTGGAAAACAATTTCTATAGAAATAAAATTTGAAAAAATTTTCTATAGAAATAAAATTTTGACAAATTTTTCTATAGAAATAACATTTTGACAATGTTTTCTATAAAAATTTTGGTAGATTATTTTTGGCTCGAGTGGCAACCATGATTATGAACCGATATGGACCAATTTTTGTGTGATTGGGGATCGGCTATATATAACTATAGACCGATACAGACCAATTTTAGCATGGCTATTAGCGGACTTATACTAACACCACGTTGCAAATTTCAACCGGATCGGATGAATTTTGCTCCTCCAAGAGGCTCCGGAGATCAAATCTGGGGAACGGTTTATATGGGGGCTATATATAATTATGGACCGATATGGACCAATTCTTGCGTGTTTCTTAGAGACCACATTCTAACACCATGTTCCAAATTTCAACCGAATCGGATGAATTTTGCTGTTCCACTAGGCTCCGGAGGTCAAATCTGGGGATCGGTTTATATGGGGGCTATATATAATTATGAACCGATGTGGACAAATTTTTGCATGGTTGTTAGACACCATATACTAACACCACGTACCAAATTTCAACCGAATCGGATGAATTTTGCTGTTCCACTAGGCTCCGGAGGTCAAATTTGGGGATCGGTTTATATGGGGGCTATATATAATTATGGACCGATGTGGACAAATTTTTGCATGCTTGTTAGAGACCATATACTAACACCATGTACCAAATTTCAACCCAATCGGATGAATTTTGCTCTTCCAAGGGGCATCGGAGGTCAAATCTGGGGATCGGTTTATATGGGGGCTATATATAATTATGGACCGATTTCGACCAATTTTTGCATAGTTGTTAGAGACCATATACTTACACCATGTACCAAATTTCAGCCCGATCGGATGAATTTTGCTCTTCCAAGGGGCTTCGGAGGTCAAATCTGGGAATCGGTTTATATGGGGGCTATATATAATTATGGATCGATTTCGACCAATTTCTGCATGGTTGTTAGAGACCATATGCTAAAAACATGTACCAAATTTCAGCCAGATCGGATGAAATTTGCTTCTCTTAGAGCAATCACAAGCCAAATTTGGGAGTCCGTTTATATGGGGGCTATACGTAAAAGTGGACCGATATGGCCCATTTGCAATACCATCCGACCTACATCAATAACAACTACTTATGCCAAGTTTCAAGTCGATAGCTTGTTTCGTTCGGAAGTTAGCGTGATTTCAACAGACGGACGGACGGACATGCTCAGATCGACTCAGAATTTCACCACGACCCAGAATATATATACTTTATAGCAATATTTCGATGTGTTACAAACGGAATGACAAAGTTAATATACCCCCATTTGATTTGGAAACAAATTTTTACAATTCTATAAAATCTCTCTCCCGGCTCATGCCCTGGAACGGAACAGAAAGTAAACAAGTATATACGGCCGTAAGATCGGCCAGGCCGAATCTTATGTACCCTCCACCATGGATTGCGTAGAAACTTCTACGAAAGACTATCATCCATAATCGAATTACTTGGGTTGCGGGAACACTTGCCGATGGCAAGGTATCTTAAAACTTCCTAACGCCGCCTTCTAAATTGCAAGGTAGTCCATACGTAGTATATATTAAACTAAAAAAGGCCGATTAAATACGTATATAATTAAGTTTGACAAAATTTTGTATAGAAATAAAATTTTGATAAAAGTTTCTATAGAAATAAAATTTTGACAAAACAAAATTTTGACAACATTTTCTATAGAAGTAAAATTTGGACAAAATTTTCTATAGAAATAAAATTTGTTTTTATTTTAACAAAATTTTCTATAGAATTAAAATTTTGACAAAAATTTCTATAGAAATAAAATTTTGACAAAATTTTCTATAGAAATAACATTTTGACAAAATTTTCTATAGAAATAAAATTTTGACAAAATTTTCAATAGAATTAAAATTTTGACAACATTCTCTATAGAATTAAAATTTTAACAACATTTGCTATAGAACTAAAATTTTGCCAAAATTTTCTATAGAAATAAAGTTTGACAAAATTTTCTATAGGAATAACATTGTGAAAAAATTTTCTATAGAAATAAAATTTTGACAAAATTTTCTATAGAAATAAAATTTAGGTAGATTATTTTTGGCTCGAGTGGCAACCATGATTATAAACCGATATGGACCAATTTTTGTGTGATTGGAGATCGGCTATATACAACTAAAGACCTATATGAACCAAATTTGCCATGGTTATTAGCGGTCACATATTAACACCACGTTGCAAATTTCAACCGGATCGGATGAATTTCGCTTCTCCAAGAGACCCCGGAGATCAAATCTGGAGAACGGTTTATAAGGGGCCTATATACTATTATGGACCGATATGGACCAATTCGTGTCCATATCGTGTTTGTTAGAGACCACATACTAACACCACGTACCAAATTTCAACCGGATCGGATCAATTTTTCTCCTCTAAGAGGCTCGGGAGGTCAAATCTGGGGATCGGTTTAGGTTAGGTTAGGTTAGGTGGCAGCCCGATGTATCAGGCACACTTAGACTATTCAGTCCATTGTGATACCACATTTTGGTGAACTTCTCTCTTATCACTGAGTGCTGCCCGATTCCATGTTAAGCTCAATGACAAGGGACCTCCTTTTTATAGCCGAGTCCGAACGGCGTTCCACATTGCAGTGAAACCACTTAGAGAAGCTTTGAAACCCTCAGAAATGTCACCAGCATTACTGAGGTGGGATAATCCACCGCTGAAAAACTTTTTGGTGTTCGGTCGAAGCAGGAATCGAACCCACGACCTTGTGTATGCAAGGCGGGCATGCTAACCATTGCACCACGGTGGCACCATTGCACCACGGTGGTGGGGATCGGTTTATATGGGGGCTATATATAGTTATGAACCGATATGGACCAATTCTTGCGTGTTTGTTAGAGACCACATTCTAACACCACGTACCAAATTTCAATCTGATCGGATGAATTTTGCTCCTCTATGAGGCTCCGGAAGTCAAATCTGGGGATCGGATTATATGGGGGCTATATATAATTATGGACCGAGGTGGACCAATTTTTGCACGGTTGTTGGATACCATATACCAACACCATGTACCAAATTTCAGGCGGATCGGATGAAATTTGGTTCTCTTAGGGACTCCGCAAGCCAAATCGGGGCATCGGTTTATATGGGGGCTATATGTAATTATGGACCGATATGGACCAATTTCTGCACGGTTATTAGAGACCATATACCAACACCATGTACCAAATTTCAGCCGGATCGGATGAAATTTGCTTCTCTTAGAGCAATCGCAAGCCAAATTTGGGGGTCCGTTTATATGGGGGCTATACGTAAAAGTGGACCGATATGGACCAATTTCTGCATGGTTGTTAGAGACCATATAATAACAACATGTACCAAATTGCAGCCAGATCGGATGAAATTTGCTTCTCTTAGAGCAATCACAAGCCAAATTTGGGGGTCCGTTTATATGGGGGCTATACGTAACAGTGGACCGATATGGTCCATTTGCAATACCATCCGACCTACATCAATAACAACTACTTGTGCCAAGTTTCAAGTCGATAGCTTGTTTCGTTCGGAAGTTAGCGTGATTTCAACAGACGGACGGACGGACGGACGGACGGACATGCTCAGATCGACTCAGAATTTCACCACGACCCAGAATATATATACTTTATGGGGTCTTAGAGCAATATTTCGATGTGTTACAAACGGAATGACAAAGTTAATATACCCCCATCCTATGGTGGAGGGTATAAAAATATTGTTGTGAGACCAAAGATTTCTCTGATATAAAGTTTTTTTCCTTATCTAAAAGTCTATAAACTTGTCAATGAAATCGGTTTGTTACAATTAAGTGATTCAACTTTAAAATGGTTTTGTTTACATTAAAGAAACTTTTGTTTGACCAAGGCCAACTGGTATTAATAATTCAGAACAAGTATATACGGCCGTAAGTTCAGCCAGGCCGAATCTTATGTACCCTCCACCATGGATTGCATAGAAACTTGTACTAAAGACTGTCATCCACAAAAGAATTACTTGGGTTGCGGTAACACTTGCCGCTGGCAAGGTATCTTAAAACTTCTTACCACCGTCTTCTCAATTGTAAGTTAGTCCACACGGGTTATAATTATACAAAAATAAAAAGCTCAATTAAAAAATTTCTATTGCAATAAGATTTTGACATAATTTTCTATAGAAACAAAATTTGGACAAAATTTTCTATAGAAATAAAATTTGGACAAAATTTTCTATAGAAATAAAATTTTGACAAAAATTTCTATAGAAATAAAATTTTGACAAAATTTTCTATAGCAACAACATTTGGGCACAATTTTCTATAGAAATAAAATGTTGACAAAATTTTCTATAGAAATAAAATGTTGACAAAATTTTCTATAGAAATAAAATGTTGAAAAAATTTTCAATAAAAATAAAATTTGGACAAAATTTTCTATAGAAACAAAATTTTGACAAAATTTTCTATGGAAATAAAATTTTGACAAAATTTTCTATAGAAATAAAATTTTGACAAAATTTTCTATAGAAACAAAATCTTGACAAGATTTTGTGTAGTAATAAAATCGTGACAAAATTTTCTATAGAAATAAAATTTTGACAAAATGTTCTAAAGAAATAAAATCTTGACAAAATTTTTAATAGTAATAAAATTTTGACAAAATTTTCTATAGAAATGAAATTGTGGTAGATTATTTTTGGGGATCGGCTATATATAACTATAGACCGACATGGACCAATTTTGGCATGGTTGTTAGCGGCCATATACTAGCGTAATATACCAAATTTCACCACGTACCAACTTTCACCCGGATCGGATGAATTTTGCTCCTCCAAGAGCACCGGAGGTCAAATCTGAGGATCGGTGTATATGGGGGCTACATATAATTATGGACCGATATGGACCAATTTTTGCATAGTTGTTAGAGATCGTATACTTGCACCATGTACCAAATTTCAGCCGGATCGGATGAAATTTTGAGAATGTTTCCTATAGAAATTAAATTTTCAGCAAATTAACCTATAGAGAGAATTTTCAGAACATTTCCAAAAGAAAAGAAATTTTCTGAAAATTTTCTATAGAAATTAAATTTTCAGAAAATTTATTTAGAAATGAAATTTTCTGAAAATTTCCTACAGAAATAAAACTTTCTATAGAAATTAAATTTTCAGAAAATTTATTTAGAAATAAAATGTTCAGAAAATTTCCTATAGATGTGAAATTTTCAGAAAATGTAGAATAGAAATAAAATTTCCTTTCGAAATTAAATTTTGAAAAAATTTTCTATAGAAAAGAAATTTTCAGAAAATTTCCTATAGAAAAGAAATTTGCAGAAAATTTCCTATAGCAATGATATTTTTAGAAAATTTAGCAATGATATTTTTAGAAAATTTCCTAGAGAAATGAAATTTTCAGAAAATTTCCTATAGAAATAAAATTTCCTACAGAAATGAAATTTTTGAAAAAGTGCCTGTAAAAATGAAAATTTCAGAAAATTTCCTATAGAAAAGAAAATTTCCAATAGAAATATTATTTCCTGTATAAATAAATTTTCCAAAAATTAACCAATAGATATAAAATGAAACTAATGAAAGGAAATTTTCAGAAAATTTTGCTAAGAAAATAAAATTTAATTTTTTTTTTAAATTTCAGATAGATAAGAAACGAAATTTTCAGAAAATTTTTTTTTATAGAAATGAAATTTTCAGAAAATTTTTTTTATAGAAATTAAATTTTCAGAAAATTTCCTATAGAAATGAAATTTTTAAAAAAGTTCCTATAGAAATGAAATTTGCAGAAAATTTTCTACAGAAATGAAATGAGAAAAGAAAATTTCCAATAGAAATAAAATTTCCTGTAGAAATGCAATTTTCCGAAAATTACCCAATAGACATAAAATAAAAATGAAATTAATGAAATGAAATTTTCAGAAAATTTTGCTATGGAAAAAAATTTAAATGTTTTTTTTTTAAATAAATTTCCGATAGATATGAAATTTTCAGAAAATGTTTTAGAAAATGTCCTATAGAAATTAAATTTTCAGAAAATTTTACTATAGAAATGAAATTTTCTGAAAATGTCCTATGTAAAAAAGCTTTCAGAAATTTTCTAAGAAATGAAATTTTCAAAAAATTTCCTATAATTTGAAACTTTTAGAAAATTTCCTATAGAAATTAAATTTTCTGAAAATTTCCTATAGAAATTAAATTTTCTGAAAATTTCCTATAGAACTGAAATTTTCTGAAAATTTCCTATAGATTTCAAACTTGTAGAAATTTTCCTATAGAAATTAAATTTTCTTATAAAAATGAAATTTTCTGAAAATTTCTTATTAAAATGAAATTTTCAGAAAATTTCTAGAAAATGTCCTATAGAAATTAAATTTTCAGAAAATTTTACTATAGAAATGAAATTTTCTGAAAATTTCCTATGTAAAGAAGTTTTCAGAAATTTTCACATAGAAATTAAATTTTCAGAAAATTTTCTAAGAAATGAAATTTTTAAAAAAATTTCCTATAGATTTGAAACTTTTAGCAAATTTCCTATAGAAATTAAATTTTCTGAAAATTTCCCATAGTAAAGAAATTTTCAGAAAATTTCCTATAGAAATGAAATTTTCAGAAAATTTCCTAAGAAATTAAATTTTCAGAAAATTTTACTATAGAAATGAAATTTTCTGAAAATTTCCTATGTAAAAAAGCTTTCAGAAATTTTCTAAGAAATGAAATTTTCAAAAAAAATCCTATAATTTGAAACTTTTAGAAAATTTCCTATAGAAATTAAATTTTCTGAAAATTTCCTATAGAACTGAAATTTTCTGAAAATTTCCTATAGATTTCAAACTTTTAGAAATTTTCCTATAGAAATTAAATTTTCTTATAAAAATGAAATTTTCTGAAAATTTCTTATAAAAATGAAATTTTCAGAAAATTTCTAGAAAATGTCCTATAGAAATTAAATTTTCAGAAAATTTTACTATAGAAATGAAATTTTCTGAAAATTTCCTATGTAAACAAGTTTTCAGAAATTTTCACATAGAAATTAAATTTTCAGAGAATTTTCTAAGAAATTAAATTTTCAAAAAAATTTCCTATAGATTTGAAACTTTTAGCAAATTTCCTATAGAAATTACATTTTCTGAAAATTTCCAATAGTAAAGAAATTTTAAGAAAATTTCCTATAGAAATGACATTTTCAGAAAATGGCCTATAGAAATGAAATTTTCAGAAAATGGCCTATAGAAATGAAATTTTCAAAAAATTTCCTATAGAAATGAAATTTTCAGAAAATTTCCTATAGACATGAAATTTTCAAAAAAAAAAATTTATAGAAATTAAATTTTCAGAAAATTTCCCATAGAAATAAAATTTCTAGAAAATTTCCAATATATATGAAATTTTCAGAAAATTTCTCATATGAAATGAAATTTTCAGAAAATTTCTCATATGAAATGAAATTTTTAGAAAATTTCCTATACAAATGAAAAAATTTGAGAAAATATCCTATAGAAATGACATTTTCAGAAAATGGCCTATAGAAATGTAATTTCTGAAAAATTTCCTATGGACATGAAGTTTTCAAAAAATTTCCTATAGAAACAAAATTTTGACAATTAAATAGAAGAGAAGTTAATAAACTTACTATCATATATTTCTCGCACTCCTTCGAAAAATCTTGGAATATATTTCTCAAATACAGACAATGTGGTATTTAGATCTTCCAAAACGCCAACAACAGAATATTGACTTTCTACCGCATACTTGGCTCGCTCCAAAGCACCAACTGAGTTAAAGGGTCTGAAGTTAACAAAAGAAAATATTCAAATTTCTTAAGAATGCGGAAATCGTAGGATAAACTTACGTGCATTCGAAGGCATGACCACAAAAAAATAGACTCTGGCGACGGTGATCGCCGATACCTTCCACAGTAACACCTTGGGTATATGTACACTCTTGATCGCCGGACAAAACGCATGTCTCAAAATCCTTCTTCAACCAAGCTGGATGTGGCAGTGGTAAATCGGGAAAGGCAGCTTTTCGCTCAACAAAATACCATGGGGCTCTAACATAGTAGAACCAACTGATCACCCGTTCCACAGGATCTCTCACCACATTGATATAGATTGGAGTGGGTAAATTGAATTTTGTGAAATTTGTATAGCACACATGTTTGATGAATACCGACGGCTCGGGCAGATCACTAATCACTTCAGCCAATTCATGTTGTTGTTCATCAGCCAGACGTATTGTCTCGACTTTTTGCACAGCATCGCGATGAAACTGAAAATTATTACGTTCCGAGAGGCGACGCAATAGTTCCATAAATGTTTGACTACCCACCTTGGGCACGCGATTGAAGAAAACCAAATCTAATTGGGCTTTTCGGGTGTTATTCAAATCGTGGACATTTAAAGACTGCATCTAAAGATGTTCAATGGAATGAGAAATTAAATGGGTTTATTAATGGAATAACATTGAATGAAAAAACATTTTTTGTCTTCAATCATAAAATTAATTGCTGTAATTAATTTTTAATTGAAATTCCTTCAATGAATCACTAAATAAAAAAAATTAATTGAAACAATTAATTTTTGTCAAAAAAAAAATTATTTTATTTACAAAATTAGATGAAACAAATAAATTTTTAATTGTATTTTTTAAAATTCAATTTAAATTTTAATTAAAAAATTAAATCAAAGTTTTTGTTTTTTTTGCAGAAAAAATATAATCAAAATTTTTTTAAATTTAATTGATACAATTAATTTTTGCCATAGATTTTTATTTTAATTAAAAAATTAGTTGAAACAATTCTATTATTAATTGAATATTTTTTAAATTTCGATTTAAGTTTTAATTAAAAAATTAAATCAAAATTTTGGGTTTATTTTTTTTCTGAATAAATATAATCAAATTTTTTTCAATTTAAATCTTATTTCCAATAAAAAAATTTAATTGATAAAATTCATTTTTGTGATTGATTTGTGATTAGTTGAAACATTGAAAATTTTAATTGAATAGTTTTTTTTTTTAATTCAATTAAAATTTTTATTAGAAAATAGTTTTTTTTAGAAAAAATATAACCCATTTTTTCAATTTAAATCTTAATTGAATTTGCAAATTTATACAGAGATGAAAATATTTAATTAATTTTTTAATCACAGCCAAAATTTATTTCTTTTAATCGAAGAATCAATAAAATCTTTAATTATGTCATTTAATTTTTTAATTGGAGTAAAGGATTGATGTTCTTATGGCAGTTATTCAATTAGCTGATTTAAATTTTTAATAAAAAAAGTAATAATCACAGTAATTAATTGAATCAAAAAAATGAATTTAAATAAATCAATGAAGTTGTTAAATCACATTTTGTTGATTATATTTTCATTTACATGATTGAAATAGTTTTAATATAAATAAAATATAATTTAATCAATTTTATGTTTAAGAGTTTTCTTTCTGTGTATACATAAGAAAATATATGTATACTTCTGGTGACTGATATGCATTGGAGTTTTTGTTTGTCGCAACTAAATATTATAGACAGTAAAACATTATTTAAGTATTAATTTCATAATGAATATTTTCCCACAAACGTCCAGAAAAATTTCTCTCATATCAAATGAGAGCACATTTATACAATTTGCATCTCAATTACCGATCCGTTTTTCACCAAAGTGAATGCAAAAACATTTTTCTTTTCCCAAAAAAATTATACAAATTATTTATTTGGAAAAAAATATCACAAAATTTTTAATTTATATCCAAAACACTGAATTCGGATCAACCCTTAAGAAGTGATACAAACTCAGTGCAACAACTGTTGAAATTATGGACATCCGTCTTATTCATCGCTTCTGCGCCAATTTTGCACCACTTCCGGACATGGTTTCCAAAGTTGGTAGTATTCTACTAAAAGGGGAAGATTTTTTTACTGCAAACTAAGAAGTACATCACAAATTTTCTATTGAAATAAAATTTAGACAAAATTTTCTCTGGAAATAATATTTTGACAAAATTTTCTCCAGAAATAAAATTTTGACAAAATTTTCTCTAGAAATAAAATTTTGACAAAATATTCTATAGAAAAAAAATTTTGACAAAATTTTCTTTAGAAATAAAATTTTGACAAAATTTTCTACAGAAATAAAATTTTGACAAAATTTTCTCTAGAAATAAAACTTTGACAAAATATTCTATAGAAATAAATTTTTGACAATTGTCTCCAGAAATAAAATTTTAACATAATTGTCTCTAGAAATAAAATTTTGACAAACTTGTCTCTATAAATAAAATGTTGACAAAATTTTCTCTAGAAATACAATTTTGACTAAACTGTCTCTATAAATAAAATTTTGACAAAATTTTCTATAGAAATAAAATTTTGACAAAATTTTCTATAGAAATAAAATTTTGACAAAATTTTCTATAGAAATAAAATTTTGACAAAATTTTCTATAGAAATTAAATTTTGACAAAAATTTCTATAAAAATAAAATTTTGACAAAATATTCTATAGAAAAAAAATTTGACAAAATTTTCTACAAAAATAAAATTTTGAAAAAATTTTCTATAGAAGTAAAATTTTGACAAAATTTTCTATAGAAATAAAACGTTGACAACATTTTCTATAGAAATAACATTTTGAAAAAATTGTCTATAGAAAACAAATTTTGACAAAATTTTCTACAGAAATAAATTTTTGACAACATTTTCTATAGAAATAAAGTTTTGACAAAATTTTCTATAGAAATAAAATTTTACAAAAATTTCTATAGAAATGAAATTTTGGCAAAATTTTCTATAGAAATGAAATTTTGGCAAAATTTTCTATAGAAATAAAATTTTGACAAAAGTTTTTATAGAATTTTGAGAAAATTTTCTATAGAAATAAAATTTTGACAAATTTTTTTATAGAAATAAAATTTTGACAAAAAAATTTATAGAAATAAAATTTTGACAAAATTTTCTATAGAAATGGATTTTTGGAAATTTTTTCTCTAGAAATAAAATTTAGACAAAATTTTGTATAGAAATTAAATTTTGACAAAATTTTCTATAGAAATGAAATTTTGGCAAAAATTTCTATAAAAATTAAATTTTGACAACATTTTGTATAGAAATTGAATTTTGACAAAAATTTCTATAAAAATAAAATTTTGACAAAATATTCTATAGAAAAAAATTTCACAAAATTTTCTACAGAAATAAAATTTTGACAAAATTTTCTATAGAAGTAAAATTTTGACAAAATTTTCTATAGAAATAAAACTTTGACAACATTTTCTATAGAAATAAAATTTTGACAAAATTTTCTACAGAAGTAAAAGTTTGACAAAATTTTCTATAGAAATAAAGCTTTGACAACATTTTCTATAGAAATAAAGTTTTGACAAAATTTTCTATAGAAATAAAATTTTACAAAAATTTCTATAGAAATGAAATTTTGGCAAAATTTTCTATAGAAATGAAATTTTGGCAAAATTTTCTATAGAAATAAAATTTTGACAAAATTTTCTATAGAAATAAAATGTTGACAAAAGTTTTTATAGAAATAAAATTTTGACAAAAGTTTTTATAAAATTTTGAGAAAATTTCCTATAGACATAAAATTTTTACAAAATTTTTTATAGAAATAACATTTTGACAAAAAATTTTATAGAAATAAAATTTTGACAAAAGTTTCTATAGAAATGGAATTTTGGAAAATTTTTCTCTAGAAATAAAATTTAGACAAAATTTTGTATAGAAAAAAAATTTGACAAAATTTTCTACAGAAATAAAATTTTGACAAAATTTTCTATAGAAGTAAAATTTTGAAAAAATTTTCTATAGAAATAAAACTTTGACAACATTTTCTATAGTAATAAAATTTTGAAACAATTTTCTACAGAAGTAAAATTTTGACAAAATTTTCTATAGAAATAAAACTTTGACAACATTTGCTATAGAAATAAAATTTTGACAAAATTTTCTATAGAAATAAAATTTTGACAAACATTTCTATAGAAATGAAATTTTGGCAAAATTTTCTATAGAAATGAAATTTTGGCAAAATTTTCTATAGAAATTAAAATTTGGCAAAATTTTCTTTAGAAATAAAATTTTGACAAAATTTTCAACAGAAATAAAATTTTGACAAAATTTTCAACAGAAATAAAATTTTGACAAAATTTTCTATAGAAATAAAATTTTGACAAACATTTCTATAGAAATGAAATTTTGGCAAAATTTTCTATAGAAATCAAATTTTGACAAACATTTCTATGGAAATGAAAGTTTGGCAAAATTTTCTCTAGAAATAAAATTTTGACATAATTGTCCCTAAAAATAAAATTTTGACAAATTTGTCTCTAGAAATAAAATTTTGACAAATTTTTCTACAGAAGTAAAAGTTTGACAAAATTTTCTATAGAAACAAAATTTTGACAAAATTTTCTATAGAAGTAAGAGTTTGACAAAATTTTCTATAGAAATAAAACTTTGACAACATTTTCTATAGAAATAAAATTTTGACAAAATTTTCTATAGAAGTAAAAGTTTGACAAAATTTTCTATACAAATAAAACTTTGACAACATTTTCTATAAAAATAACATTTTGACAAAATTGTCTATAGAAATAAAATTTTGAAAAAATTTTCTACAGAAATAAATTTTTGACAAAATTTTCTATAGAAATAAAATTTTGACATAATTGTCCCTAGAAATAAAATTTTGACAAATTTGTCTCTAGAAATAAAATTTTTGCAAAATTTTCTATAGAAATGAAATTTTGGCAAAATTTTCTATGGAAATGAAAGTTTGGCAAAATTTTCTCTAGAAATGAAATTTTGACAAGATTTTCTACAGAAATAAAATTTTGACAAAATTTTCTATAGAAATAAAATTTTGACAAAATTTTCGATAGAAATACATTTTTGACAAAAGACCTGTTTGCCTGAAGGAAATAACGAACAGAGCTTCTATGGAATATCCAAAAATGTAATATTTTTGGGACTATATCCAATTTTCTTCACTGGATTAGACCCATACCCACCTACCATCCACAAACCTTAAATTAAAATCATTTTTTTCAATAGGTTTTCCAGTTATAATTTAATTAAACAATTCTCAAATTTTTATCAATATTCAATGCTATATACTGCTTATACAAACGCTGTTTGCAAAAATGATAGAAATCATATTCGTTGGTAAAATTTTTACGAATCATTGCCTTGACATCTTCATCAATGTGGGGTTTACGATGATTTTTATTGCGATTTGTAACGTTGTCGTTGAAGGCTATCGAAAAGAAAAAAGTGAGGAGCATTAGATCATGAGACCAATCATAGCAGATAACCTACCTTCGAATACTTCATGGACGCCTTTAAAAAATCTCGGTATATAATGCTCAAATACAGTCAATGTTACATTGGTATCTTCCCAAGAGCCTACAACGGCATAGTCTCTTTCAACATTGTCCTTGGCTATTTGTATGGCATGTGGAGAATCAAAAGGCCTACAAAAAATTTTGTAAAATTAGTTGGTCTGCCTTGAACCTCCTGGAGCTTCATTTCACTTACAAACAATCCTGGTCATGACCACAAAAGAACAATGATTGTCTTTTGTGATTACCCTCAGAATCGATGACAGAGTATGGAACATATTGGCATTCTGGATCGCCACTTCGTACACATTGATTGAAGTTCTTTTTGAACCATTCTTCAGATTTCACAGGCGCATCGGGGAATTTCTTATAGTAGAGGGCATTTTTATATGATCCCCTGACATAGAAATACCATGATATCATTCGTTCTACAGGATCTCTTACCAGATTGATCATTATGGGTTTGGGTGTCTTCAATGCGGTGAAATTCAACCAATTGCAATGTTCTATATACACAGTTCCTGGGCTTAGATCCGAAATCCAATTAGCCTGTATAATTTGCTGTTTCAGAGTTCGTGTGCGAGGACTAATATTCAAGGGACCTTGGGTTAGGACTTTCATATCATTGAGCGGAGCCATATGTTGGAGAAGTTCCATAAGAGCTTCACTACCCACTTTGGCAACACGATTGAAGAATAACACTTCCATATCTGCATATTTTGTATTATTTAAACGGCGTGGATGCAATCGATAGAGCTATTTATTCAATGGAAGAGAATATAGGTAGAGGAAATATTTTTGTTTTTTAGGAAATACATAATGGGAAATTTTGGAACTATTGGAAGGATGATTTAATGAAACAGAGGATTTAGGTTACAATAAAAGAGTTGAAAAGAATAAATGGAAAGGAAGAATTTTGAGAAATTATAGCCATTAAATTTATAGATTCTTTTATTAAAAATGCCCTTAAGACCATGAGTTGTAAAGAAATTTATTTCTATAGAAAATTTTTACAAAATTTTATTTCTATACAAAATTTTTGCAAAATGTTATTTTTATAAAAAATTGTGTGAAAATTTTATTTATATAGAAATTCTTGTAAAAGTTTCATTTCTTTGGAAAATTTTGTCAAAAATGTATTTCTTTGGAAAATTTTGTCACAATTTTATTTTTATAGAAAATTTTTGTCAAAATTTTATTTCTATAGAAAATTTTGTCAAAATTTTATTTCGTTAGAAAATGTTGTCAGAATTTTATTTCTATAGAAAATTTTGTCAAAATATTATTTCTATAGAAAACTTTGTCAAAATTTCATTTCTATAGAAAAAATTGTCAAAGTTTTATTTATACAGAAAATTTTGTAAAAAATTTATTTCTATAGAAAATTTTGTAAAAATTTTATTTCGATATAAAATTTTGTCAAAATTATAGTTCAATAGAGAATTGTATCAAAATTTTATTTCTATAGAAAATTTTGTCAAAATTTTATTTCTATAGAAAATTTTGTCAAAATATTATTTCTAAAGAAAATTTTGTCAATATTTTATTTTTATAAAAATTTTTGTCAAAATTTTATTTTTTTTGGAAAATTTTGTCACAATTTTATTTCTATAGAAAATTTTGTATAAATTATAATTCGATAGAGAATTGTATCAAAATTTTATTTCTATAGAAAATTTTGTCAAAATATTATTTCTATAGAAAATTTTGTCAAATTTTTATTTCTATAGAAAATTTTGTCAAAATTTTATTTCTATAGAAAATTTTTTCAAAATTTTATTTCTATTGAAAATTTTGTCAAAATTTTATTTCGTTAGAAAATGTCAAAATATTATTTCTATAGAAAACTTTGTCAAAATTTCATGTCTGTAGAAAAATTTGTCAAAGTTTTATTTATACAGAAAATTTTGTAAAAATTTTATTTCTATAGAAAATGTTGTAAAAATTTTATTTCGAAATAAAATTTTGTCAAAGAAAATTTTGTCAATATTTTATTTCTATAGAAATTTTTGTCAAAATTTCATTTCTTTGGAAAATTTTGTCAAAATTTTATTTTTTTGGAAAATTTTGTCACAATTTTATTTCTATAGAAAACTTTTGTCAAAATTATAATTCGATAGAGAATTGTATCAAAATTTTATTTCTATAGAAAATTGTGTCAAAATATTATTTCTATAGAAAATTTTTGTCAAAATTTTATTTCTATAGAAAATTTTGTCAAAATTTTATTTCTATAGAAAATTTTGTCAAAATTTTATTTCTATAGAAAACTTTATCAAAATTGCATTTCTGTAGAAAAATTTGTCAAAGTTTTATTTATACAGAAAATTTTGTAAAAATTTTATAATAATAAAATTTTGTCAAAATTATATTTCGATAGAGAATTGTATCAAAATTGTATTTCTATAGAAAATTTTGTCAAAAGATTATTTCTAAAGAAAATTTTGTCAATATTTTATTTCTATAGAAATTTTTGTCAAAATTTCATTTCTTTGGAAAATTTTGTCAAAATATTATTTCTTTGGAAAATTTTGTCACAGTTTTATTTCCATACAAAACTTTTGTCAAAATTGTATTTCTATAGAAAATCTTGTCAAAGTTTTATTTCTATAGAAAATTTTGTCAAACTGAATTATAATTTTTGTGAGTATAATTGTTCTAAGGTTTGTCCTAAAGAACTTCATTGAAAGTAGAAAAACCCTGATTGGGAATCCCGGTCCATAATTATATGTAGCCCCCATATAAAAAGATCCCCAGATTTGACCTTCGGAGCTCTTGGAGGAGCAAAATACAGGTGACCCGATTGAAATTTGATACGTGGTGAAATTTGGTACATTGCGCTAGTATATGCTAACAACTATGCCAAAATTGGTCCATATCGGTCTCTAATTATATATAGCCGATCCCCAAAAATAATCTACCAAAATTTTATCTCTATAGAAAATTTTGTCAAAATTTTATTACTATAGAAAATTTTGTCAAAATTTTATTTCTATAGAAAATTTTGTCAAAATTTTATTTCTATAGAAAATTTTGTCAAAATTTTATTAGTATACAAAATTTGTCAAGATTTTATTTCTATAGAAAATTTTGTCAAAATTTTATTACTATACAAAATTTTGTCAAAATTTTATTTCTATAGAAAATTTTATTTCTATAGAACATTTTGTCAAAATTTTATTTCTATACAAAAGTTGTCAAGATTTTATTTCTATAGAACATTTTGTCAAAATTTTATTACTATACAAAATATGCCAAGATTTTATTTCTATGGAAAATTTTGTCAAAATTTTATTACTATACAAAATTGTGTCAAAATTTTATTTCTATAGAAAATTTTGTCAAAATTTTATTGCTATAGAAAGTTTTGTTAAAATTTTATTGCTATAGAAAGTTTTGTTAACATTTTATTTCTATAGAAAATTTTGTCAAAATTTTATTTCTATAGAAAATTTTGTCAAAATTTTATTTCTATAGAAAATTTTGTCAAACTGAATTATAATTTTTTTGAGTATAATTGTTCTAAGGTTTGTCCTAAAGAACTTCATTGGAAGTAGAAAAAACATGATTGGGAATCCCGGGATGCGATTAAAAAGAAATGTTTATTTAAACCTACACCTGGAATATTTTCCTAGGTTTTTGCTAGGGATTTTTGACACAAGCGTCGCCAAAAAGTGGTGAAAATGCTCTTTTTGGATCCGGAAGTGGTGCATTGGCGCACAAGCGATAAATTTAGCATGGGCCCGTCTCACGACGGATGCCCACAATTTCAACCGAATTCACACCTTAGGTTAGGTTAGGTTAGGTTAAAGTGGCAGCCCGATTAAGATTCAGGCTCACTTAGACTATTCAGTCCATTGTGATACCACATTAACTAAAAGTACCTATTACATATGGGCACTTCTAGTTTTAACCGCTGAACCTTCTTGATTATTTTTCTTTGTTGAACCAACCAGATTGTTCCAAAAACAGTAGCAGACTGCTTAAGTTAACGTTTTCCAGATCCGCCAGTAATCTGAAGCTATATGCTCCTAAAAGTTGCTTGCGCTTTACACAAAATGCAGGACACTCACACAAGAGGTGTTTAATTGATTCTTTTTCCTCCGCATCATGACAGCTCATACAATAGTCATTATACTTCGCGCCAATAGTTTTTGCAAAATCGCCTATCAGGCAGCGACCCGTTATAGCAGATATCAGGAGTGATATCTGACGTCTCGAGAACATTAGCATATCTAGTGTGCGGTTTAAGTTGAAATGGGGCCATATTTGCTTGGTGTCGTTACAACCCTTGCAATTCTCCCATCGAACATTTGCCATCATAACAGCCTTCTCACGCAGCATGAGCTTGCAGGTAGCTAGGGGCATACCAACAAATTCTAGTTCCCCTGGAATATGTAAGGTAGTCCCTAGCCTTGCCAACTCATCCGCTTCGCAGTTCCCCGGTATGTTCCTATGGCCAGGCACCCATATTAGGTGAATATTGTACTGCTCAGCCATCTCATTGAGAGATTTGCGGCAGTCGATGGCCGTTTTCGAGTTGAGGAACACAGAGTCCAAGGATTTTATTGCAGGTTGACTGTCTGAGTATATATTAATGCCCACATTTTTTGGAACATTACTTCTCAGCCAATTCGCCACCTCTCTTATTGCTAATATTTCAGCCTGAAAAACACTACAGGGATTAGGTAATCTTTTCGCTATTCGAAGTTCCAGATCATTAGCATATACTCCGAACCCCACTTGTCCATCCAGTTTGGAGCCATCAGTGTAGAAATCTATATATTCTTTATTCCCCGGGGTCTGTGTGCACCACGCCTCACTGTTGGGGATTAGAGTCTCAAACTTTTTGTCGAAAAGTGGACTCGCCAAAGTGTAATCCACTACGTTAGGCACATCTGGCATTATTTTGAGGACAGAACTGTGACCGTAACCTTTTTCCGACCACAGCGATAGTTCGCGCAACCGCACAGCCGTTGTTGCAGCTGACTGTTTGGCCAAAATGTCTAAAGGCAATAGATGCAGCACGACATTAAGGGAATTTGTTCCTGTCTTGCTGAATGCGCCTGAAATACACAAACACGCCATACGCTGAACTTTATCTAAACAAGTCGGTTTCTGAAGTGCCGGCCACCAGACTACAACACCATATAGCATTATAGGTCTAACCACTGCCGTGTATAGCCAATGCACAATTTTTGGTTTCAGTCCCCACTTTTTTCCTATTGCCTTTTTGCACGAGTACAAAGCTACAGTTGCCTTTCTCGCCCTTTCTTCAATATTAAGCTTAAAGTTCAGCTTCCTGTCCAAAATAACGCCAAGGTATTTTGCACATTCACCAAAGGGAATTTCAATACCCCCTAAGGAAATAGGCCTAACCGTGGGAGTTTTGCGATCGTTGCAGTACATGACTAATTCTGTCTTTGCAGGATTTACCCCAAGACCATTGTCTTTCGCCCATTTCTCAGTCATCCGGAGGGCCCTCTGAATAATATCTCTGATTGTGGATGGGAATTTTCCCCTGACTGCCAGAGCCACATCATCTGCGTATGCCACCACTTTTATCCTTTCTTTTTCTAGAGTAACCAGAAGGCTATTTATAGCAACATTCCAAAGAAGAGGTGATAGAACTCCTCCTTGGGGAGTGCCTCTGTTCACATACCTTTGTATGTTTGCTTGTCCTAGTGTGGCTGAAATACGTCTCTTCATTAGCAGTTCGTCTAACAGCCTGGGTATACATGGATCAACATTCAGAGTTGTCAGTCCATTTAATATCGAGCTCGGATGGACATTATTGAACGCCCCTTCGATGTCTAGAAACGCCACGATTGTGTATTCTTTGACAGATAGTGAGCTTTCAATAAAGTTGACTAGTTCATGTAGTGCGGTCTCAGTAGACCTGCCCTTCGAGTATGCATGCTGTCCTTTCGAGAACAACCTTGAATCGATGCTAGTTCTAAGATAAATATCTATCATCCTCTCCAGAGTCTTAAGTAGGAATGAGGATAAGCTGATTGGTCGGAAATCCTTCGCCCTCGAGTGAGAGGCTTTTCCCGCTTTAGGTATGAAAACGACTTTTGTTTCCCTCCACTTTCCTGGGATATATGATAAGTTGATACATCCTTTATATATCACTGACAACCAGGGGATAATTTTGTCAGTTACAGCTTGTAACTCCGCCGGAGTAATTCCATCAGGTCCGGGGGATTTGAATGGTCCAAAGCTATTTAGCGCCCATCTTATTCTAGTTTCCGATACAATTTCCTCGACAGGAAACGACCGCTGAGCAACTGTGGCACCGCCAGTACATGGTTCAACCGTCTGATTTCCAGGAAAATGTGTGTCCAATAGTACCTCCAGCGTCTCCTCACTGGACGTTGTCCAATTTCCCTCCGATGTTTTAATGAAACCTGGAGCGGAGTTGGTGGATGCTAGAACCTTCCGTAGTCTGGAAGCCTCGGACGTATTCTATACTGCTGCAGTAGTCATTCCAAGAGTTATGCTGAGCCTTTCTCAGTTCTCGCTTGTATCCTCTCAGATTCCTCTTGTAAGCGTCCCAGTCCTCAGGGGCTCTGGTGGACTTTGCCTTGTTAAAGAGCTTCCTGCAGGATTTCCTCATATTACTTAATTCCGTAGACCACCATGATGGTCGATGTTTCCCCCTTGGCTTTCCTCTAGGGCATGCAGCTTTCAGTGAGATGTTGAAGGCCTTAGTAATCCGCTCCACTGCGTGTTCGATATCTTGCACATTTCTCATATTTGTCTCTGTTATTTCCGGTATCATCATATTGAACGATTCCCTATACCTATTCCAGTCAGCTTTCCTAACATTTGGCGAAAATATGGTCTTGGTGATATGAACATCAAATTTGAAACTGATGTAGCGATGATCTGAGAAGCTGTGTTCACTTAAAACATGCCACTCAGATATCATTTCATTCAGTTCTTGCGAGGCCAAGGTGATGTCCAAAACCTCTTGCCTGTTTTTAGTGACAAAGGTTGGGGCATCTCCCTTGTTGCAAACTACCAGATTAGTACGCAAAATAAACTCTATTAGCGACTCTCCCCTTGCATTAGTATCACTACTTTCCCATATACTATGATGCGCATTCGCATCGCATCCCATTATGAGTTTCGTCTTTGTTTTCAGTGACTCCTCAACTAAGGTCTTAACGGCACATGGAGGCATCTCCCTGTCATGTCCCATATAGACCGAAGATACCCAATATTTGCATTTGGCTATTTCTAAATTGGCAACGACAGTGTCTGCATTGCACATTGAAGGAAGCAGAAACAAGTTAAGCTCGTTTTTAGCAATTATACAGGCTCGAATTACATCATTACCAGTATACTGCAATAGTTTGAACCCCGGAGTACTTAATTCACATATTTTGTTTCTATAAACATATGGTTCTTGAATAAGAACTATGTCTATGTCCCCTTTCATCAGGAGAACTTTTAAGGCAGCACATGCAGCCTTACAATGATGAAGATTTATCTGGAGGATCCGTAGGACCATCGAGATTTTCAACAACCGTCACATCAGCCGCTTCAATCGAGTCATCAAGAATGTCCTCTTCAGAGATATCGGTGACTCTCGCAATAACCATAGGTTCGACTTTGGTGAGTTCTGAGGCAATAGAAGCCTCCTCACGCATACGGTATCTATCTATGTCTTCAACTTTGGTATCTCCCTCGACTTCGCAAGAGGATCCGCTTACTTCTGATTCAGACAGAGGCTTGTCCATTTCTGAATCCTTTAGCTGATCGTTTTTATACACCTTCATTTGGATATAATGAAAGCCATAACATACACGGCCCTGGGACTTTGCCAGATGTGGCAAAGACTGAGTGTTCAATATAAACACTGCATGCCGTCTTGGTCCATCCACTTCATCCAAACGGCCAACCTTCCAATCAGCTGTTGGAAGATCTGGATTGCATCGTTTCAGTCTATTTAAAATAGATTCAGGGTCAGAAGGGTTTGCAGGTATCCAGGCATGTGCTCTAGGTCTAGCCGGTATGTCTTTCTTCTCGACTAACTCTAGAGCAGCTCCTTCCCAAACTTCACCAATTAGTATCAGAGCAGCTTTAAAACATTCTATAGACCTCTGGTCCTCAAATGCGACTAGCTTAAATCGTCCTTGATACCAACCAGCCTCTTGGTGTCGAGGATCTGGGCCGGGAAACTTTTCCAGCACCTGTGAGTAGACGACAGACAGAGCATTCTCAATTTCCCCCCATTTTTGCTTTGGAACCATACCGTCCAATGCTCCTTTATTAATGATAGCCATCACAAGGCTATCTTTAGCAACTGAGGCAAACGATCTTTGATCCCTTTTGGAGGATGGCAGCTCATCCGGCGATCGTTCCCTTTTTCCAGTCTCAAGAATTCCTTGAGCCCATTTTAAGGAATCGCTTTGTTTAGCCGACAGCGTGCTTGGGTCGACTGATCCTAACTTCTTTAGGATAAACAAAGCATTTCTGCGTTCCTTGAATCTCTTTCGTGAGGGATTACCTCCTTTTGATGTCGTTACCTTAGAAAAAGTTCGACTTGTCAGAGTGTCGCCACCTGTCGACCCGTCTACAGGTCGACTAATTGGGCCTAACTCTTGGTCATTGCCCATATTTATAACTCCAGTCGATACCCGTCCACTGGGCCCTGAAGTTAGCAACCCAGTGGATGACTTGGAATTTCGCTGCATGGTGGCTTAATATCCCACCACACTTGAAATTCGTAGTAGGTACCTATTACGATGAGTTTATCCGCTATTGAAAAAACACGTCCGTTCCGTTCGACGGTTGAATAGAGAGAAAAAAAAGTCACACCTTAAGAAGTGACTTCAAATATTTTCAAAAATTCATAATTTTTCTAAAATGGATTTAACAGTTTTTTGCAAAAATTTAAATAATTTGCACAATTTAATTATTTTGTAAATTGTTTTTAACCTTTTTTCCTTGGGAGGACATTTTTGGAAGTGTTTTTAAAGTTGTGCCTTTAGAACAACTACCAATTTTTTTGCTAGGATATATTTGTTTAAATTTATTGAATTTTTTTTTTAATAAAAATAAAAAAATATTATCATGTTAACCTTAACTATACCCCATTCGTTGTAAATAATTGTTATTTTTAATTTAAAATTTTATATTTAAAATTTATTGATATTTTATGTTTAGTAAAAGTATTGACATTTACCACCTTGATTTTAACTATTTCTCATTGATCTAAAAGAATTTGTATAATAATAAAATTATAATTTTATTGAGATATTATTTTTAATAAAAATAAAAAATACATATATATATTAAAAAAAATCTTATAAGAATTCTTCACTAATTCAATAGACCATGAGCTTCTAAATTTTTCAAATTTGCTGCCAAATATTGTTTATACAAACGTTGTTTACAGAAATAATAGAATTCATATTCATGGGTGAAATTTTTTCTTATCATATCCTTAACATCCTGATCCACTTTGGGTTTACGTTTATTCTTATTACGATTGGTGATTTTCTCATTGTGAACTAAAAGAAAAGAAAATAAAATTTTTATATAAAATAAGAAAAATCAAAAATTAAAACTTACTTTCAAATATGGTTTTGACACCAGTAAAGAAACGTGGTATGTATTTTTCAAATACATTCAAGGTGATGTTGGTATCTTCCCAAGAGCCCACCACGGCATAATCACGTTCCACATGTTCTTTGGCCATTTGAATGGCTGCAGGGGAATTAAAGGGTCTAGATATTAAGTAAGGTGGAGGAGAAGGAGAAACTATTATATTGACAAATAGAAGAATAACTAGGATATCCTAAGTCATAAGCCATCATCAAAGAAGGTTCTAGGCCCTTTCCAAAAGGGTTAAACGTATTACTCCCTCCTATACTTCTTCCTATATACTTACATACAATCATCATGATGACCACAATAGAATAGTGATTGTCTTTTGAAATTTGGCATAAAATCAACCACGGTAAATGGTATATACTGGCACTCGAGATCACCGCTTCGGACACAATCATTAAAATCCTTTTTATACCAGGACTCAGGTCGCACAGGCCTATTGGGGTCCTTTTTAAATTCTATGGCATTTTTGTAGGATCCACGAACATAGTAATACCATGATATAACTCTTTCCACAGGATCTCTAACCATATTGATATAAATCGGTTTGGGTAATTCAAAATCATCGAAATCAATCCAATTCACATGTTCTATATAGACGGAACCTTCATCCAAATTCGTGATAGTTTCGGCCAATTGTTTTTGCTCCCAACGCTTCAGTTGACGTTTATTGGTCCTACGTAAACCCTCTCGTTCAATATAGATACCATGGTATTTTTCCAAAGCATTGAAGAGTTCCAATAATGCTTCACTGCCTACTTTGGCACCACGATTGAAGAATATCACCTCAATATCCGCTTTACGGGTATTATTCAATCGATAGGCACTCAAAGAGGCCAGCTGGGAATAGAGTCAATGGATGGATAGAAATAATATGTTGAGTCTTCATTCCTTAAATGTTTGAAATGAATGCTACTGTAATTCTAGAAAAAAAGCCGTGGAGTTCAAGCGTTGAAGATATAGAAGGGGAAATTATGATTACTACTGCATTTCATGGGTTATTTTTCGTAGGCATTCAGAAATGTTTTGTTAACCCATTAGGGTAATTAAAAACTATTTTAAATGTCGAGTAAAGCATAGAAAGAATATGGAAATAAGAAATTCAAGTACAGATTGCCTTCAGAGGTGAAAAAGAAGATGGCTAAAAGGTAGAGCAATCGAAATAGGTAGTATACCTACACAGAAAAAAATTTCACGAAAAATTTTCCAATTAAAATTTTAATTGAGTTTTAAAAAATATTCAATTAAAAATTTAATTGAATCAAAAATTTTTTTAATTGAAACAAAAATCAATCACAAAAATTAATAGTATCAATTAATTTTTTAATTGGATCAATTAATTTTTTAATTGGCCTTCAATTAATTTTTTAATTGATACTATCATTTCTGTGATTGAAGACATTTCAATTAAAAAATTAATTGGATCAATTAGTTTCGTGATTGAATCAGAAAAAAATTTTTTTGTGTGTATTCTGACAAAATTTTTTTATAGAAATAAAATTTTGACAAAATTTTCTACAGAAATAAAACTGTGACAAAATTTTCCATGGAAATAAAATTTTGACAAAATTTTCTATAGAAATAAAATGTTGACAAAATTTTCTATAAAAATAAAATGTTGACAAAATTTTCTATAGTAATAAATTTTTTTTTGTAGAAAACCAGACAGCGAAGTAACAAGACATCGGATAAAATCCTTGAAAACGGTCTAACGAAGTCAACCGAAATATCGGAAAATAAAAAACTAGAAACCAACAATTTCGAGTTTAATTTATAGACCTACAGCCGAGATTATGAGATAAAAATCATAATAATAAAATTTTGGCAAAATTTTCTATAAGAATAAAATTATGACAAAATTTTCTACAGAAATAAAACTGTGACAAAATTTTCTTGAAAATAAAATGCTGACAAAATTTTCCATAGAAATAAAATTTTGACAAAATTTTCCATAGAAATAAAATTTTGACCAAATTTTCTATAAAAAAATAATTTTGACAAAATTTCTATATATAAATATAAAATTTTGACAAAATTGTCTATAGAAAAAAAAAATTGTTGTTGTTTGATAGTTGACCTTTAAACTGTTAATTATATTTGTTTAGTTCGGCTTGAGGTCGTTTGCGAATAAGTTCATTGTTCTTTACTTCTAAAAAATTTCCCAGAAGACGAACATCTGAGATGTTACGAAATATTGGATAATTTTAAATAAAAATACAACTTAACAAAAACAACAACATCTGTTTTTATTCATATGACCTCAAGCCGAACTAAACAAATATAATGAAAAAAAAAATTGACAAAATTTTCTTTAGAAAAGTTTGACAAAATTTTCTTTTGAAATAAAATTTTGACAAAAGTTTCAATAGTAATAAAATTTTGACAAAATTATCTATAGAAATAAAATTTGACAAAATTTTCTATAGAAATAAAATTTTGACAAAATTTTCTATACAAATAAAATTTTAATAAAATTTTCTATAAAAATAAATTATTGACAACATTTTTTATAGAAATAAAATTTTGACAATATTTCCTATAGAAATAAAATCTTGACAAAATTTTCTTTAGAGATACAAATTTGAAAAAATTTTCACTTGAAATAAAATTTTGACAAAATTTTCTCTTCAAATACAATTTTGACAAAATTGTCTATAGAAATAAAATTTTGACAAAATTTTCTATAGAAATAATATGATACATCAACATGACGTACAACAAATTAAAAAAAAAAATATGCACACAACACCAACGAAATAAAATTTTGACAAAATTTTCTATACAAATAAAATTTTAATAAAAATTTCTATAAAAATAAATTATTGACAACATTTTTTATAGAAATAAAATTTTGACAATATTTCCTATAGAAATAAAATCTTGACAAAATTTTCTATAGAGATATAAATGTGAAAAAAATTTTCTCTTGAAATAAAATTTTGACAAAATTTTCTCTTCAAATAAAATGTTGACAAAATTGTCTATAGAAATAAAATTTTGACAACATTTTCCATAGAAATAAAAATTTGGCAAAAATTTCTACAGAAATAAAATTTTGACAAAATTTTCTCTTGAAATAAAAATTAGACAAAATTTTCTACAGAAATAAAAATTTGGCAAAAATTTCTACAGAAAAAAAAAAATTTTGAAAAAAAAATTCTCTTGAAATAAAAATTTGACAAAAATTTTGACACTATTTTCTAAAGAAAAAAAATTGACAAGATTTTCTATAGAAAAGAATGTTGACAAAATTTTCTATAGAAATAAAGTTTTGACAAAATTTTCTATAGAAATAAAATTTGGACAAAATTTTCTATTGAAATAACATTTTAATAAAATTATCTATAGAAATAAAATTTTGTCACAATTTTCTATAAAAATAAAGTTTTGAAAAAATTTTGTATAGAAATGGAATTTTGACAAAATTTTCTATAGAAATAAAATTTTAACAAAATTTTCTATGGAAATAAAATTTTGACAAAATTTTCTATAGAAATAAAATTTTGACATAATTTTCTATAGAAATAAAATTTTGACAAAATTTTCTATAGAAATGAAATGTTGATGATTTTCTATACACACAAAAAAAAATTTTTTTCTGATTCAATCACGAAATTAATTGATGCAATTAATTTTTTAATTGAAATGTCTTCAATCACGAAAATGATAGTATCAATCACAGTTTTAATTGGGCATAGAAAAAATCTTGATTAAAAAATTAATGGATTTCAATTTCAATTAATTTTTAAATTGATTTAATTAAAAATTTAATTGATGTTGATTGTAAAACTCAATTAATTTATTAATTAAAAAAAGGTAACTATGTTCAATTACATTCTGAATTGGCTTAGAATTTTTATTTGGATTAACAATTAATTGTTTGAAAAAAAATTTAATTAAAAATTTAAAAAAAGTGTTCATCGCTTTTTTAACCGACTTAGTTTTCCGAATTTGATTAAAAGTTAATTGTATCAATTAACTTTTTATTTAAAAATTTTAAAATTTTCAATTAGTGACTTAATTAACTTAATGTTTCTATCTTGATTAAAAAGTTAATTATACCAATTAATTTATTAATTGAAAAAAATTTCAACTTCAATTGACTTTTTTATTGGAAATATTTTGGTGATATTTTTTTCTGTGTAGAAATAAAATTTTTGGCAAAGTTTTCTATAGAAATAAAATTTTGACAACATTTTCTATAGAAATAAACATTGACAAAACTTATCACCTCAAAAATTTGAACAAACATTACGAAATAAGATTTTTCTATTTCATAGTTTTTTGGTGAAATTTTCTTAAAAATTTGATCGATTATTTTTGGCTCGAGTGGCAACCGTGGCTGGGAATCAATACCAAAACCCTATGGGTAATGACAAAATTTTTGTAAAGTGTTTTTTTTTTAGTATATAACAGACCTATAAACTCCGTCCTATGGCTCATGACTTCGAATGATATCATCAAATATGTCTATGTGTTGACCATTACTTACAAACAATCTTGACTATGACCACAAAAGAATAAAGCTTGACTCTTTTGATCTTTTGTGTTTTGTAGAACCTCCATTTGGGGATATTGACATTCTTCATCGCCACTTCGGACACAATGATTAAAATCCTTTTTATACCATTCCTCAGTTGGGACTTGTCTATTGGGAAACTTTTTAAAAAATATAGCATTCCTATATGATGACCGGATGTAATAATACCAGGATACAACTCTTTCCACCGGGTCTCGAACCATATTTATATAAATCGGTTTGGGTAAATCGAAATCATCGAAATCAATCCAATTTACATGGGATATATAGACCGATGGCTCTTCTAGATCAACAATTCGTTTGGCAATTTCTCTTTGTTCCCACCTCTCCATGCTGGGTTTCATCATTTGCGTTAATCCTCGGCGATCTACAGTGTAATCATTGAAACCCTTTATGGCATCGAAAAGTTCCAATAAAGCCTCACTACCAACTTTTGTAGATCGACTAAAGAAGATGACATCAATGTCGGCATGACGAGTATTATTGAGACGTTGGGCAGATAGTTTGGAGAGCTGGAAAGGTACGGTTTGTATGGGATCAAAGTCATAGCATGTTATTTAGAGGGCCATGTAAAGTTGATGAAAAGTAATAGGAGGGCGAAGAGAAGGCATTATAATAAATCCCAACACCTAACGAATGAGTTCAAAGGAGTTAATCTTGTTTCATTAAAATTACCAAACAAGCTTCGTGAGAAGTATGTGACAGCTTGGGAAAAAAATTATTTTCATAAGGTTTTCCTACTTTTTTTTAATGAAATCCTAAATACATCATCACATGGCATCACATACATGAAAATGCAGCGGATTCCTAAAAAGAGTAAGATTCTGAGCCAATTTTGAATCACTTCCGAATCCAAAATGAAAATTTCCTTTGCTTCGCTTTTTTGCTGGGAAGATCCAAGCCACCGAAAATTTATCACCTTCGGTTAAAATCTCCTATCTAAATCCCATGAACAGTCTAGAGAAAATAAGGGGACATATTTTTTATATTTCCATCTGCGTTGCCTTTGAGAATCACAATAAGTGTCACTTGCAATACAAAGTGGCACAATAAATTTTATAAAAAGCGTATCATTCATAAAGATAAAAACCTTTTTTTTTTTTGAATTTTGGAAGATTTTTGGGGGGTTGCCATGAATTAACGTCCTTTTCGCTCTATGACGCATATTTAAGGAGTTATGGCATAAATAAGTTTTTCATATATAAATTGAATTTTTTCGAGAATTTTCATCAAAATTTTTATTCTTCATCGAAATTTTGATTTTTTAGGGGTGGTCACGAATTGAGATACTTTTCGCTATTAGACGCATATATAATGAGTTATGGCCAAAATAAGAGTTTCATACAAACATTTGAATTTTTCGAGGATTTTCATCGAAATTTTGATTTTTTGGGGGTGGCCATGAATTAACGTCCTTTTCGCTCTAGGGACCCATATCTATTGAGTTATGGCCAACATAATTTTTTCATATAAAAACTTGAATTTTTCGAGAATTTTTATCGAAATTTCAATTTTTTGGATGTGGCCATGAATTAAAAAAAATTGAATTTTTCGAGTTTTAAATAAGTAAATTAGCATTATAAAATAAATAAATAAACTAGCGTTTTTTTAACAAACTTGATTTAAATAAAAATCATTTTATGTGAATTTAATCGAAAATTAATCCAGTTCATGGGAGAACCCTTTTTATAAAATTTTCTTTGCATAGTTTCAGGCATAACAATTGTTCACTAGACATCACATTAGTTAAATTTTATGTCAAGGTAGGATCACTTCCGCAATTTTAGATGGATCAAGATTACTGTTGCCACTAGGGCCAAAAATAATTTACCAAAATTTGAAGAAAAATTTACCAAAAATTAAAATCGCCTATTTTCGACAAAAATTTTTCATTTCTATTAGAAATTTTGTCGAAATTTAATTTCTAAAGCAAATATTGTCAAAATTTTATTACTATAGAAAATTGTGACAAAATTTTATTTCTATAGAAAATTTTGTTAAAATTTTATTTCTATAGAAAATTTTGTCAAAATTTTATTTCTATAGAAAATTTTGTCAAAATTTTATTTCTGTAGAAAATGTTGACAAAATTGTATTTCTATAGATAATAACGTCAAAATTTTATTTTTATAGAGAATTTTTTCAAACTTTTATATTTACAAAAATTTTTGTCAAAATTTTATTTCGCTAGAAATTTTTTTCTAAATTTTAATTCTATAGATAATATTGTCAAAATTTTATTTTTATAGAAAATTTTGTCAAAATTTTATTTCTATAGAAAATTTTGTCTAAATTTTATTTCTATAGAAAAATTTCGCAAAATTTTATTTTTCTAGAAAATTTTCTTAAAATTTTAGCTCTATAGAAAATTTTCTCAATATCTAATTTCTATAGATAATATTGTCAAAATTTTATGTTTATAGAAAATTTTGTCAAAATTTTATTTCTCTAGAATTTTTTTTCAAAATTTTAATTCTATAGATAACATTGTTAAAATTTTATTTTTATAGAAAATTTTGTCAAAATTTTATTTCTATAGAAAATTTTATCTAAGTTTTATTTCTATAGAAAATTTTGTCTAAATTTTATATCTACAGAAAATTTTGTCTAAATTTTATTTCTACAGAAAATTTTGTCAAAATTTTATTTCTATAGAAAATTTTGTCAAAATTTTAATTCTATAGATAATATTATCAAAATTTTATTTTTATAGAAAATTTGTCAAAATTTTATTTCTATAGAAAATTTTATCTAAATTTTATTCCTATAGGAAAATTTCTCAAAATTTTATTTCTCTAGAAAGTTTTCTCAAAATTTTAACTCTATAGAAAATTTTCTCAATATTTTATTTCTCTAAAAAATGTTCTCAAAATTTTATTTCTATAGATAATATTGTCAAAATTTTATTTTTATAGAAAATTTTGTCAAATTTTATGTATATAGAAAATTTTCTCAAAATTTTATTTCTCTAGAAAATTTTCTCAAAATTTTACTTCTCTAAAAGATGTTCTCAAAATCTTATTTCTATAGAAAATTTTGTAAAATTTTTATTCTATAGATAATAGTGTCAAAATTTTATTTTTATCGAAAATTTTGTCAAACTTTTACGTATATAGAAAATTTTCTCAAAATTTTATTTCTCTAAAAAATTTTCTCAAAATGTTATTTCTATAGAAAATTTTGTCAAAATTTAAATTCTATAGATAATATTGTCAAAATTTTATTTTTATAGAAAATTTTGTCAAAATTTTATTTCTATAGAAAATTTTGTCAAAATTTTATTTCTATAGAAAATTTTGTCAAAATTTTAATTCTATATAAAATTTCCTCAAAATTTTATTTCTCTAGAAAATTTTCTCAAAATTTTACCTCTATAGAAAATTTCCACAAAATTTTATTTCTCTAGAAAATTTTCTCAAAATTTTACCTCTATAGAAAGTTTTCTCAAAATTTTATTTCTCTAAAAAATTTTCTCAAAATTTTATTTCTCTAGAAAATTTTCTCAAAATTTTATTTCTAAAGAAAATTTTGTCAAAATTTTATTTCTATAAAAAATTTTGTGGAAATTTTATTTCTATAGAAAATTTTGTCAAATTGTATAGATAATATCTATAGATAATATTGTCAAAATTTTATTTTTATAGAAAATTTGTCAAAATTTTATTTGTAAAGAAAATTTTGTCAAAATTTTATTTCTATAGAAAATTTTGTCAAAATTTTATTTGTATATAAAATTTTGTTAAAATTTTATTTCTTTAGAAAATTTTGTCAAAATTTTATTTCTATAGATAATACTGTCAAAATTTTATTTTTATAGAAAATTTTGTCAAAATTTTATTTCTATAGAAAATTTTGTCAAAATTTTAATTCTATAGATAATATTGTCAACATTTTATTTTTATAGAAAATTTTGTCAAAATTTTATTTCTATAGACAATTTTGTCTTAATTTTATTTCTATAGAAAAATTTCGCAAAATTTTATTTTTCTAGAAAATTTTCTTAAAATTTTAGCTCTATAGAAAATTTTCTCAATATCTAATTTCTATAGATAATATTGTCAAAATTTTATGTTTATGGAAAATTTTGTCAAAATTTTATTTCTCTAGAATTTTTTTCAAAATTTTAATTCTATAGATAACATTGTCAAAATTTTATTTTTATAGAAAATTTTGTCAAAATTTTATTTCTATAGAAAATTTTATCTAAGTTTTATTTCTATAGAAAATTTTGTCTAAATTTTATTTCTACAGAAAATTTTGTCTAAATTTTATTTCTACAGAAAATTTTGTGTACATTTTATTTCTACAGAAAATTTTGTCAAAATTTTAATTCCATAGATAATATTGTCAAAATTTTAGTTTTATAGAAAATTTGTCAAAATTTTATTTCTATAGAAAATTTTGTCTAAATTTTATTTCTATAGGAAAATTTCTCAACATTTTATTTCTCTAGAAAGTTTTCTCAAAATTTTAGCTCTATAGAAAATTTTCTCAAAATTTTATTTTTATCGAAAATTTTGTCAAACTTTTATGTATATAGAAAATTTTCTCAAAATTTTATTTCTCTAGAAGGTTTTCTCAAATTTTTACCTCTATAGAAAATTTTCTCAAAATTTTATTTCTCTAAAAAATTTTCTCAAAATGTTATTTCTATAGAAAATTTTGTCAAAATTTTAATTCTATAGATAATATTGTCAAAATTTTATTTTGATAGAAAATTTTGTCAAAATTTTATTTCTATAGAAAATTTTGTCAAAATTTTAATTCTATAGAAAATTTCCTCAAAATTTTATTTCTCTAGAAAATTTTCTCAAAATTTTACCTCTATCGAAAATTTCCTCAAAATTTTATTTCTCTAGAAAATTTTCTCAAAATTTTACCTCTATAGAAAATTTCCTCAAAATTTTATTTCTCTAAAAAATTTTCTCAAAATTTTATTTCTCTAGAAAATTTTCTCAAAATTTTATTTCTATAGAAAATTTTCTCAAAATTTTATTTCTCTGGAAAATTTTCTCAAAATTTTATTTCTCTAAAAAATTTTCTCAAAATGTTATTTCTATAGAAAATTTTGTCAAAATTTTAATTCTATAGATAATATTGTCAAAATTTTATTTTGATAGAAAATTTTGTCAAAATTTTATTTCTATAGAAAATTTTGTCAAAATTTTAATTCTATAGAAAATTTCCTCAAAATTTTATTTCTCTAAAAAATTTTCTCAAAATTTTATTTCTCTAGAAAATTTTCTCAAAATTTTATTTCTATAGAAAATTTTCTCAAAATTTTATTTCTCTGGAAAATTTTCTCAAAATTTTACTTCTCTAAAAAATTTTCTCAAAATCTTATTTCTATAGAAAATTTTGTAAAATTTTTATTATACCCTCCACCATAGGATGGGGGGTGGTATATTAACTTTGCCATTCCGTTTGTAATACATCGAAATATTGCTCTAAGACCCCATAAAGTATATATATTCTGGATCGTGGTGAAATTCTGAGTCAATCTAAGCATGTCCATCCGTCCGTCCGTCTGTTGAAATCACGCTAACTTCCGAACGAAACAAGCTATCGACTTGAAACTTCGTAATTATTTGTAGACTTACCTACACATACTTTTTTTGTCTAATGTGTACCACGTATGGACTAACTCACAAGTTAGAAAACGATTTAAGATACCACAACCCAAGTAATTCGATTGTGGATGACAGTCTTTCGTAGAAGTTTCTACGCAATCCATGGTGGAGGGTACATAAGATTCGGCCTGGCCGAACTTACGGCCGTTTATACTTGTTTTTTTTTGTACGGAAGCTTATTTATTTGTGGAATATATAATAAAAAAATAAATTTAAATTTTATATTTATATTTTTTTTATTTATAATCAATTTTAAATGAATGAAACCTTAATTTAATTTCAATAAAGCCTTATTAAGAAATGACATTTTTTGTTTTTGATCCCTCATCTCTAGGGCGAGTAGATCTTGCTTCTTCAAGGCAAAATATTGTTTATGCAAGCGTTGTCGACAAAATTGATAGAATTCAATTTCACGTGTGAAATTACGGCGTACCATATTCTTAATCTCTTCACTGATATGGGGTTTCATGGGATTGCTATTTTTATGATCGGCATGCAAGTCCACTGGGAGAGAAAAGAGTTCATACGGCATTAAGAATATGGACAAGTGTAATATACAGAGACCAAAGAACTTACTGTAATACAATTTGGAAGCTCCCATAAAATAGCGTGGTATATAGTTTTCAAAAACCGTTAAGGTAACATTGGTATCCTCCCATGTACCTACTACAGCATATTCTTTCTCCACAGTACGTTTGGCCAATTCCAAAGGCAAACGGGTATTGAAAGGCCTTAAATCAAAAAAAAAAAAATCGTATTCCATGATTCGATGAAGAATTCACTTGATTCACTTCGACTTACATGCATTTATGCTCGTTGTGACCACAAAAGAATAGAGTCTGCCGCCTATGATCACCCGTTCTCTCAAATCCGGAACCCTCGATATATGTACAAGCCTTGTCCTTACTCAAAACACATTGATCGAATTCGGTATTTGCCCATTTGGGATTGGGCATTGGTTTGTTGTTTTTCAATCTTTTTGGGACAAATACCCAGGGGGCACGTATGTAATAATACCAACTGATTATCCTTTCCACAGGATCCCTTACCATATTCATATAGATGGGTCGTGGCTCTTCATAGTCGGTGAAATTCATAAAATTCACATGACTAACAAACACTGTGCCTTCATCCAAATTTCCAATATTATCGATAGTGTTCTCAATTTCATCGTCCTCCAGTAGGGTTCTTATGCCTCCTTGTTGCTGATCAACATCCACTTCGAAGTCATGGATCTTGCCAAGTTTTTGGAGTAAATTAATCATTTGGACACTACCAGTTTTGGGTACACGATTGAAGAAGAGTATATCGGTTTCAGCTCTTTTGGTATTATTCAATGCATCGGCATTTAGGGTATATAGCTGAGAAAATAATGAAGGTAAGAAATAACCCACAGGGGGTCTTAGTCAATGAACCAAATTTTCAAAAAAAAATTTTTTTTTGCGAAATGTATGGAATTATATTCAAATTTGCCATCTACTTTGTAATCAATTAAGCTTGAAATGCAAGGAGAAGTAAAAAATTGAGTAAGAAGAAAATGAAGCACTAAAAGATGAGAGTTAGTTATTACGTTGCTGCGATGCATTGAAGAAATACCATTGAAGAGGAAAGAGGAAAGATCTAAAGAAATTTTGCATAACATACACTCACAAAAAAAAAAACATGACTCACACATAAGAATTTTCATATGGGCGGGATATAGTTTTTTTTTTTTAATATAACCATTGAAGAAAATGTAGGTTTTTTTAGCAAATGTTAACTAAAATATTTTACTAATTGCAATATGACAAAAATAAGTTTATAATTTTTTGTCAAATTGAAAAAATTTTATTAAAAATAGTTTTATGTTGTTTAAGAAATTTATATATTTTGAGAAAAAAAAAACAAGTATATACGGCCGTAAGTTCGGCCAGGCCGAATCTTATGTACCCTCCACCATTGATTGCGTTGAAACTTCTACGAAAGACTGTCATCCACAATCGAATTACTTGGGTTGTGGTATCTTGAAACTTCTTAACATCGTTTTCTAAATTGTGAGTTAGTCCATACGTGGTAGAGAGCCAGAATTGAAATATGGGGGTCGCTTATATGGGGGCTATATACAATTATGAAATTGATATTGACCAATTTTTGTGTGATTGGGGATCGATTTATCTGAGGACTATATATAACTATAGACCGATATGGACCTAATTAGGCATGGTTTTTAACGGCCAAATACTAGCACAATGTATCAAATTTCAATGACTCGGATGAAATTTGCTCCTCCAAGAGGCTCCAAAACCAAATCTCGGGATCGGTTTATATGGGGGCTATATATGATTATGGACTGATAAGGACCACTTTTGGCATGGCTATTAAATATCATATACCACCACCACGTACCATATTTCAACCAGATCGGATGAATTTTGCTTCTCCAAAAGGCACCGGAGTTCAAATCTGGGGATCGGTTTATATGGGGCTTTATATAATTACCCAGCAAAACAAGCGTCGCCAAAAAAGTAATGAAAATGTTCTTTTTGGATCCGGTAGTGGTGCAAAATTGACGCAGAAGCGATGAATTTAACATGGGCTTGTCATAGGACGGAAGTCCTCCATTTCAACAGCCGTTGCACTGAATTTGCATCACTTCTTTAGGTGTGATCCGAATTCAATGTTTTGGATGTAAATTAAACAAGTAAGGAAAGTCTAAAGTCGGGCGGAGCCGACTTTATTATACCCTGCACCACTTTGTAGATCTAAATCTTCGATACCATATCACATCCGTCAAATGTGTTGGGGGCTATATATAAAGGTTTGTCCCAAATACATACATTTAAATACCACTCGATCTGAAAGAATTTGATAGACTTCTACAAAATCTTTAGACTCAAAATTTAAGTCGGCTAATGCACTAGGGTGGAACACAATGTTAGTAAAAAAATATGGGAAACGTTTAAATCTGAAGCAATTTTAAGGAAACTTCGAAAAAGTTTATTTATGATTTATCGCTCGATATATATGTATTAGAAGTTTAGGAAAATTAGAGCCATTTTTAAAACTTTTCGACTAAGCAGTGGCAATTTTACAAGGAAAATGTTGGTATTTTGACCATTTTTGTCGAAATCAGAAAAACATATATATGGGAGCTATATCTAAATCTGAACCGATTTCAATCAAATTTGGCACCCATAGCTACAATGCTAAATCTACTCCCTGTGCAAAATTTCAACTAAATCGGAGTTAAAATTGGCCTCTGTGGTCATATGAGTGTAAATCGGGCGAAAGCTATATATGGGAGCTATATATAAATCTGAACCGATTTCAATCAAATTTGGCACCCATAGCTACAATGCTAAATCTACTCCATGTGCAAAATTTCAACTAAATCGCAGCACAAAATTGGCCTCTGTGGTCATATGAGTGTAAATCGGGCGAAAGCTATATATTGGAGCTATATCTAAATCTGAACCGATTTCAACCAAATTTAGCATGCATAGCTACAATGCTAAATCTACTCCCTGTGCAAAATTTCAAATAAATCGGAGCAAAAAATTGGCCTCTGTGGTCATATGAGTGTAAATCGGGCGAAAGCTATATATGGGAGCTATATCTAAATCTGAACCGATTTCAACCAAATTTGGCACGCACAGCTACAATGCTAATCCTACTCCCTGTGCAAAATTTCAACCAAATTGGAGTAAAACTCTGGCTTCTGGGACCGTATTAGTCCATATCGGGCGAAAGATATATATGGGAGCTATATCTAAATCTGAACCGATTTCAACCAAATTTGGCACGCACAGCTACAATGCTAATTCTACTCCCTGTGCAAAATTTTAAGCAAATTAGGGTAAAACTCTGGCTTCTGGGGCCATATAAGTCCATATCGGGCGAAATATATATATGGGAGCTATATCTAAATCAGAACCGATTTCTTCCAAAATCAATAGGGATCTATTCTGAGCTAAACACATACTTGTGCCAAATTTGAAGTCGATTGGACTAAAACTGCGACCTAGACTTTGATTACAAAAATGTGTTCACGGACAGACGGACAGACGGACATCGCTATATCGACTCAGGAGCCCACCCTGAGCATTTTTGCCAAAGACACCATGTGTCTATCTCGTCTCCTTCTGGGTGTTGCAAACATATGCACTAACTTATAATACCCTGTTCCACAGTGTGGAGCAAGGTATAGAAATTCTGTGATATTTTGTCAAAAAATTATTTTCATAATGTTTTAAAATTTTTAATGGATTCTAACGTTTGTGGGAAACGTTTGATCTCAAATATTTTCAAAAATTCACAATTTTTTCAGATTGGATTTAACATTTTTTTCGACAAAATTTAAATGATTTGTACCATTTTATGAATTTTTACCCTGTTTTAACCTATTTGAAAAAGTTAAGTTAACATTACCCATTAAAAGTATGAAAAAACCAAGTTATAAAAACTGAATTAAAAGAACTTCCTGGGTACACACAAAAAAATTTTTTTCTGATTCAATCACGAAATTAATTGATCCAATTAATTTTTAATTGAAATGTCTTCAATCACAGAAATGATAGTATCAATTAAAAAATTAATTGAAGGTCAATTAAAAAGTTAATTGATCCAATTAAAAAAATAATTGATACTATTATTTTTGTGATTGATTTTTGTTTCAATTAAAAAATATGTTGAATCAATTAAATTTTTAATTGAATATTTTTTAAAACTCAATTAAAATTTTAATTGGAAAAATTTTCATGAAATTTTTTTTGTGTTTAGTTAAAATAAAGAACATCATTGGGAGTGCATATTCTGGAAGTGCTTTTAAAGTTGTGCCTTTGGAAAAACTTCCAATTTTTTTTGCTGGGTATGGACTGATATGAACCAATTCCACTTTTGGCATGTCTATTAAATATCATATACCACCACCACGTACCATATTTCAACCAGATCGGATGAATTTTGCTTCTCCAAAAGGCACCGGAGTTCAAATCTGGGGATAGGTTTATATGGGGCTATACATAATTATGGACTGATATGAACCAATTCCTGCTTGAATGTTGGATAACATACACTAACATCACGTACCAAATTTCAATCAAATCGGATGAATTTTGCTCTTCCAAGGGGCTCCGGAGGTCAAATCTGGGAATCGGTTTATATGGGGGCTATATATAATTATGGACCGATTTCGACCAATTTTTGCATGGGTATTTGAGGCTATATCTTAACACCACGTACCAAATTTCAGCCGAATCGGGTGAAATTTGTTTCTCTTAGAGGCTCCGCAAGCCAAATCGGGGGATCGGTTTATATGGGGGCTATATATGTAATTATTGACCAATGTGGACCTATTTTTGCATAGTTGTTAGAAACCATATACTTACACCATGTACCAAATTTCAGCCCGATCGGATGAAATTTGTTTCTCTTAGAGCAATCGCAAGCCAAATTTGGGGGTCCGTTTATATGGGGGCTATAGGTAAAAGTGGACCGATATGGCCCATTTGCAATACCATCCGACCTACATCAATAACAACTACTTGTGCCAAGTTTCAAGTCGATAGCTTGTTTCGTTCGGAAGTTAGCGTGATTTCAACAGACGGACGGACGGACGGACGGACATGCTCAGATCTACTCAGAATTTCACCACGACCCAGAATATATATACTTTATGGGGTCTTAGAGCAATATTTCGATGTGTTACAAACGGAATGACAAATAATATACCCCCATCCTATGGCGGAGGGTATAAAAATGTTTTCTTAATTAAAAAAACTGCAAAATCCTCAAAATAATTCTTAGGCTTTTTTTTTGACTTTCCCTTAAGGATTTTGGTACATGTACAAAGGATGTTATAAATAAAGAATATTTTTATACCCTAAACCAGGGTATAATAAGTTTGATCGGCCAAAAAATGTGCCTACCAGAAATATTGATTTTTGACCCCATAAAATATATACCGATCGACTCAGAATCACCTCCTGAGTCGATCTAGCGCTTGGTGGCCGTCCGTCCGTCCGTCCGTCTGTCCATGTATTTGTTGTTCACAGGATTCCGGTCGCAATTATTAACCGATTTTGATGAAATTTGGTACAGAGAGTTTTTTGGGCACAAGGACGAACGCTATTGAATTTGGGAGAAATCGGATCAAATTTAGATATAGCCCCCATATGTATGTATCGCCCTATTTCGACAAATGGGGTCACGTTGCGTGTTTTTTCAAACGGATCGTCACCAAATTTGGCAAAAGGTAATCTTTTCCATCGCCCTTCAAGTCTGCAAAATTTCATCCAAATCGGTTCAGATTAGATATAGCTCTCATATATATGTATCGCCCGATTTTCCCAAATTTGGCCACAAAACCTTTATTTATCAACCGATCTTACTCAAAGTTGGCTAAATATAATCTTCTATGGCACTAACTATATGTGCAAAAAATCATCGAAATCGGTTCAGATTTAGCTATAGCTCCCATATATATGTACCGCCCGATTTTTCTAAATTTGGCCATAAAACCCTTATTTATAAACCGATCTTACCCAAATTTGGCTAAATGTAGTCTTTTATAGCACTGACTATATGTGCAAAAAATCGTCGAGATCGGTTCAGATTTAGATATAGCTCCCATATATATGTATAGCCCGATTTTCCCAAATTTGGCCATAGAACCCTTATTTATTAACCGATCTTACTAACAGCTGGCTAGATCCAGTCCTCTATAGTACTAACTATATGTGCAAAATTTCATCGAAATCGGTTCAGATGTAGATATAGCTCCCATATATGTATCACCCGATTTTGAAAAATTCGCCCCTAATAACCTTATGTTTGACCACACAGGCCTCATTTCCTAACTGATCTTACTCAAATCTTGCACAAGGAAACCTTTTGTGGTATTAATCAAACCCGACAAATTTTATGCAAATTGGTTCAGATTTAGATATAGCTTCCATATATATGCATCGCTCGATTTTCCCAAACTTGGCCATAGTACTCTTATTTATTAACCAATGTTACTCAAATTTCAAATTTTGATGTACTAGCCGATCGTACTTATACGTACTTGTAACTCTTACATAAGAATATTGCTCGATTTTTACAAATTTGTATTTATTACCCACACTAATTTAACGATTTTCTCTTTTTTAATAATGGGCTCAATATTAGTGGCATACTAACTTCGTAGGTGCAATATCAACACAGCCAGTGTTGCTAGAAGTAGGGGAAATTCCCTATATGTATGGTTTTTCTAATATTTAGCGTCTTGTAGGGACGTAGGGCCACAATGTAGGACATTTTCACTCAACACAATTTGTAATAATTTTTACATGTTGGTGACTCTAGAGGAGGAAATTAGAAGCCGGCAAGGCTTGATATTTAACAATGTGTGGTAAACTTTATTCCTGTAGAAAATTTTGTCAACATTTTATTTCTATAGAACATTTTGTCAACATTGTATTTCTATAGACATTTTTTTCAAAATATTATTTCTATAAAAATTTTTCTCAAAATTTTATTTCTGTGGAATTTTTTCTCAAAATTTTATTTCTATAGAATTTATTGTCAAAATTTTATTTCTATAGAAAAATTTCTCACAAAAATTTGTTTATAGAAACTTTTTCCAAAATTTTATTTTTATAGAGATTTAACAAAAAAGATTACTAATTTGGGTAGAATTCTACCAACTGTGGCAACCGTGGTGGTAATACAAATTTATATTCTAAGTTATATACATTGCATATTCATGTTTTAAGATAATAAAGTACTTAGAACCATTTTTGTTGTGTAAAATTTTTTAAATTTAACGAAAAATATAGTAGGGAAAATTGTTTGGGAATGTATGGGAAAGTAGGGAACTTTTTTTGTTTTTGTAGGGTAAACCGAACATTTTCCCTGGCAATATTGACTATGAGCTATAGTCAGATTGACACAAAGCACCCATAGACATGTACCCCTTAATTTTCTTAAATATGCAACTGCGGTTTATCTCCCAGATCTATATGCTACCCCACAAATGCTTATGATTACTAATTCTGTAATGGTGGTTTAGGGTACGACTTACTACTTTTACTTACTTGTTTTTAATTATTTAGTATATATTTGAAGCTTTTTATCTTTAATCCAACGATTGAAAATCTCAGTTAATTTAAAAATATTTTTTAATCAAAAATGATTTTCTCTAAGTGAGGGAAGATTACTTCAAAGACATATGACGGTTGGACGTAAGTTTCAGAGATTTGTGTGCTAAAATTAAAATTAAAAAAATCAAATTTCTTTATTTTATATAAAGTTGTCTTTATTATTGTATAAATTACATGCCATAAAATTGAGTTTCTATAATCATTCAAATTACATCAAAACTTTTATCAGTACAGTGAAAATAGATCATAAAAATAAAATCGTCAAAAAACGACCTGGGTTATTCTAAATTTCTTACCTTCTCAATTGAACCAAAATTTTAAAAAGAAACAATTTTGTTTTTAATTTGCTATGTAGAAAATTCATTATTTATTCTAGTTGTATAAAAAAAAACTTAAAATTGCAGCCTCCAGATTTGGTAAAAGAACAGTATAAAATGTTAATCTAATTTAATTTTATTTTTGTTTTTATATATTAGCAATAGTTTGGATATCCTTAGTGGTATTTATCCATTAACTCCTCCTTTTTAATGGCAATATATTGCTTGTACAAACGTTGTTTGCAGAAATTGTACAACTCAATTTCATGGGAAAATTGCATCTTCAATTTTGCCTCAACTTCCGGTTCCAAATTAGTGTTATGGGGTGTTGCATTCTTCTTGAATTTACCACTCTTGTCACCTAACAAGGGCGGGGGAAAATATCAAGGATATAGGCGATTAGTAAATGATAACAAAATGTTGGAATGGACTACCCCCATGTTCCGGTAAAGGTAATTGTAATATCTTTATTTGATTTCCAAATTTGAGATTAAAAAATTAAAAATTAGCATCGTCATTTCATAAAGGCAATGCAAGAGCGAATCTTTGAGATTTACGATAATCGATAACAATTACAATTTTTTTTACCGCACTAGGGGAACTAAATAAGTGGACTTACTGTAGTAAAGTTGAGTGGCTCCTCGGAAAAATCTTGGTATATAATGTTCCAGCACTGTAAGAGTAATATTGGTATCTTCCCACGAACCAACAACGGCATATTCTCTTTCAATATTTTGTTTAGCTATTTGTGTGGCAATGGGAGAATTGAAATTTCTGGAAAAGGATTAGGGATTAGTTTTGGGATATGTTTTAAATGTGGATATTGGAATATTCTTTGGATGGAGAGGTCAGCACTATGT